>NW_023270807.1:16346901-16451357 GCF_011800145.1 Mirounga leonina
GATGGACTCTGAAAAACAAACTGAGGGTTCTAGAGGGGAGGGGGGTGGGAGGATGGGTTAGCCTGGTGGTGGGTATTGAGGAGGGCACATTCTGCATGGAGCACTGGGTGTTATGCACAAACAATGAATCATGGAACACTTCATCTAAAACTAATGATATAATGTATGGGGATTAACATAAGAATAAAAAAAATTTAAAAAAAAGAAGATGTGATACACACACACACACACACACACACACACACACTGGAATATTATGCAGCCATCAAAAAAATGAAATTTTGCCATTTGCAATGATGTGGATGGAACTAGACTGTATTATACTAAGTGAAATAAGTAATCAGAGAAAGACAATTATCATATGATTTCACTGATACGTGGATTTTAAGAAACAAAACAGAGAATCATGGGGGAAGAGAGGAAAAAATAAAACAAGACAAAACCAGAGAGGGAGACAAACCATAAGGAGACTCTTAATCATAGGAAACAAACTGAGGGTTGCTGGAGGGGACGTGGGTGGAGGGATGGGGTAACTGGGTGATGGGCATTAAAGGAGGGCATGTGATGTAATGAGCACTGGATATTATATAAGACTGATGAATCACAGACCTGTACCTCTGAAACCAATAATACGTTACATATTAATTAATTGAATTTAAATTAAAAAATGCTTAAAAAATAAAAAATTTTTCAGATTTACTAAAAAAATTTTTAAAAAATAAATAAAGCGGCCCCTGGGTGGCTCAATCATTAAGCGTCTGCCTTCAGCTCAGGTCATGATCCCAGGGTCCTGGGATTGAGCCCCGCATCAGGCTCCCTGCTCTGCGGGAAGCCTGCTTCTCCCTCTCCCACTCCCCCTGCTGGTGTTCCCTCTCTCGCTGTGTCTCTCTCTGTCAAATAAAATCTTTAAAAATAAATAAATAAATAAAGTGTTTGCAGTCCCATATTGTTCCTCCCCTTTTTTAAAATTTTAATTCCTGGGTAGTTAACATACACTGTTATGTTAGTTTTGGGTATACAATATAGTGATTCCACAGCTCCATATATTGTCATCAAGATAGTATATTTTTAATCTCCTTCACCTCTTGCACCCATCTCCCCACTTACCTCCCCTCTAGTAATCATCTGATTGTTCTCTATCAGTAGCTTTATTTTTACAGAGATTATAACCATTGGTCCATACAAAGAAGATACAGATATCTCAAAGAATCTCAACCAGCAGCCAGTGTAGGAAAACATAGACTCAGGAGAGCAACTGCATAATCCATAGAGTTCCAGATTACTAAATGAGTTTCCAGGGATTATAGGAGACAACATTCTCTGCAATATCCCAAATATAAAATACTACCCTGTGCACTACTATAGATCTATGAAGAAAAAGTTCCTGCCCTCAAAGGATTTATAGTCAAATTGGGGGAAAAAAAAACACATCAAAAAATAACCTGAAATCTAAATAAATGATGAATCAATGAGACTCATGTGTATGTACAGTAACAGTGGATGGTATGCTGTGGTTTGGGTAGGCTCCAAAGCAATCCCAACTTTGGTCTTCTCTATTTTAAATTTAACCGTTGACCTCAGATGCATAAACTAGAATTGGTCTTGAAATACGCTCATCATTGGTCCATGCACAGGCTACTTCCATTTCATGGATTGAGAAATTAATATTTGATAGTAAAAATCAAGGGTCTTTTGCAAGCAAGTCAAAGAAGGATTTAGGGACAAGAGTGATCCAGGGCCTATTAAAGCATCTTTTTTTGCATCTCTACTTAAACTGTGTTCCTGACAGCTACACTTAGACCATAGTACTCACAGTACACATGGTAAGTGTGCACAGAGAACCAATATGAAGAAATATATTTATAAGAGAGAGACAGAGATACACACACACACACACACACAATTTTAGATTATCCAGTGTATCTAATTACAGCTCTACATTTATATCTGATGCCCAATCTCTCTTGTGGTGCCCTTGTCCTTAACTACATAATGCAGGGCCCTTCTTCAGCTAGAAGTTGTCCTTCTTCAACTCACTACTCAGAAAGCGATGTGGTTTTAACTCACAAGCATTCACTCAAGGAGAAAGCATTCTAATGTGAGAGGTAAGCAACTCAGGGGCTAATGTGAGATGCACATTTTGCTGATATTAGTTCAAGGCTGCCATGGCCTCTGGAGGCCTGTCCCACGTGGTGATAATTAACTTTTAATGTAAGCCTGGAGGGCAAAACACTTAAGAATTATCCAGTTTTCCCCCAACAGAATGAATAGGTAAATGCTAACATATGTTTATCAATAGCTGATGTACTTAACTATTATTATAAAGGTAAAAAAAACCTTGCTTGCTGACATGTTTGTTCTTCTATTTTTCTCAATCCAGTGTTATAGAGAATTGAGTGGCTAATCTTTAGAAATGTGTAGTGAGGTCACTGACTCTTAGAGATTAGATGGATAACAGCAAGTATGAGTCATCCTTGCTGCCACTCCCATTTCTATGTTCATTTTTGGCTGGCATTGCTAATTCATCACAGAATTGTTTTTATTGACTCTGAACTCTGCTTTAGAAGCCTTCTTAATAAAGCATTTAGAGTAGACACTTTGGTCCAATGCAACATACTTGTTATGCCAGTATTAGACTATAAATTCCCCAAGTACAGGAACCAAGGTTTCTTTGCCTCATTTATTGGCTTATCCACAAATTAAATTCATCTCACTGAGGGTGTTCAGTAATACTTGGGAAGTTAGGGTCTTACTCTCCTGGTTGTCTATTTGAGTTTGCTTTGGGTTGGTGCAATCTAGAATTCTTAGACTGTTTTCTTAATCCTTAAGAATGCCCAAGAGACTGGGACCCACCCAGAAAAGGAGCAGAGCAAGGAGTTTTTCACGCAACATTTATGAATTTCTCTAGATTTTCATACCCCAAATCAGAATTCCTCTTAAAAATATCAAGCTACATAAAACTGGTATCTTCTGGATGTTTTCAGCATTTACCATCAAGTAGGCACTCCATTAGATAAGGGTCTAATTAGATAGGGATACAGCAAAATAATAATCACAGTATGACATACTAAGTACTAAATACAGGCAGGCACTGTGCTAAATGCTTTGTAAGCATTGTATAAGCAAGAGATTCATAGTAACACTTTAGAAGAAGGTACTACCAGCTCAATTTTACCGACACAGAAACTGAGACGTGGAGAGGTTCATAGATGACTGAGTTCGAATTTGAGGTACTTTTCTACATGCCACTATAAAGCTGTTAAATATCACATGATGCATGTACCATACTGTCTTTCTAAAAGGCAAACCAATCTGAATGCCAGAACATGTCCGGCTCCAAGTTTCTCAGAGAATGAACTTTGGACTTGTGGTACTTCTGAGAAAATCACATGTTATCCATCAATGTTTAGACAGATAAGCAGAGTCACTTTCAATGCAAAGGAATAAGGGAATTATTAAAATAATAAGACCTTATGTAATTGAGGGTGTTGCTGGGAAAACAAAGGTTTGGAAGATAGAGTTCCACTTTCAAAAAGGCACTAACTCGTCCTCCTAAAGCTCCGTGCTCATTTTGAGAAAAGGAAGCTCACTGAGAGGTCTATAGGAAGTGCTTCTGGGTAGACAGGTTTCTGCAGCTCTAAGGGCGAATATCAGGAGTCACACTTAGGGCTATAGACAGAAAGAAGGGCTGCTGGAGGAGGAGAAGAAAGAAACAAGCTACAAGCCACCAGTTCCTTCTTCATCTGTCCTGAGAGCAAATATCTTCCGGAAATAATGGTTTATGCTTCACTTCTGCCTCCCAAATCCTAATGAAATCCTTCCTGACCAACTCTTACCTGACATCCTACAGGGAAAGGGATACAGAAAGCACAATTCCCAGCTTATGCAAGATGGCAATAGAACAACCCAGTACGACTCTGCATGAGAACTGACAGGGTGCTGTCAGTGAGATGAGTTCGGCAAGGTCAGGGTCAGATCCTATCTTTATTTAAAATGTTGATTTTTTTTTTCATCATGGACTTCTTATAGAAATTTGGACTTTTTTTTCTTAAATATTGGATTAAATTATGGTTTATCTGTATTCCTGAATTTTATGGTGCTCCCTTGAGTTGTACGGTGGGTGCCTCACTTGACTCACACTGGTTCCAACCATGCCAGCTGGTCATGGTTCCTTTGCAGGTGGAGTGACTCCAACCTTCATTCTTGGGCCATTAGCCCTTCAGCCTGCATTGTGATATTACATCTATGCATTACCTTTTATCCCAGAACATGAAAGTATTAAGAAGTGCCCTAGTGGAATATATGCAATCTATATATACTCCTATCTGCCCTGATGTGGACTAGCGACCTGATTTCCCCTTCATAGGTCAACCAAACATCCCACTCAATAAAATAACCCCCTTCTTTGAATACTGGATCACTACTATGAGTTCAGATAGTAGTCCTAGCTCCCATTTTAATAGAACCATTGCTATGTTCTCTCTTGGAATTTAAGACAATGCAAAAAGAACCCAAGGTTATAAGGATAGGAAGCAAAAATTTTACTAGTGGATAATTAAATGTAACAGTGAGAAAGGACATTCCCATTTCCATCCCTGTATCTCAAAGCCATGATTCCAGGATATTTTCCCAGTCCTAAAAGATGTCGCCATCCAGCTGGTGCCATAACTGAGCCTTAATAAAAGCTATTCCACTATTTTATAAAGTTATCTGTTTTAAGTATTGGGAAACATGTTACCATGGCCGGTGAATTCCATAAGCGGATCTAATTGATTATAAAATCAGTTCTTGGTCAAAAGCAATATTGTACAGAAATCTATGATAATAAATAAGTCATTCTGTCTCTCCACGAATGATGCTTTGGGCAGAAGTCTTGTGGTCAGGGATGGCAAATCCAAAACCAGTTTAAGGTCTGTTCAGATAAGATCAAAATACTGCTGGGGCACCAAGGTACATGGCTGGGGTGGGAGGGAGGCATGAGGAAGAACAAGGAAATCCTTCTTCTTTGGGAGGAGGTCCAATAAGACCACCTATTTGTGCTTTGTCACATATGATCATAATGCCAGAGATCCAACACTAGCAAAGATCATGCTGTGAGCTGCTCTCAGGGGTGGGGGTAGGGGAGAAGTGATGATCCACCATTCCCTCTTTTGACCTCAAGCCCACATGTGAGCTTTGGCTAAGCAAAATTTGAGTACAATGTTATCATGAAGCTATATTATAGTTTTATAATAAGTTATGGAATATGTATTACTATGTAGGCCAGTTTGTCTTCACTAGCACAGAACACTAACTAGTTATAGGAAATCAGGACCCAGCATAAACCTTTCTTGGTTTATGGCGATCTCGCTTTACATTATGAGGACAACTTGGTGACATTTTAATTGAAATGTAAAAGAGCCACCTACTTGATAAGACCTCAGAAAGGAGAGTGATTTGGACTGAATGTCCCCCTCCCCCAAATATTCAAAGTTGAAATCGAATCCTCAATACGCAGTATTTGGAGGTGAGGCCTTTAGGAGGGTAAAATCCTCATGAATAAGATTAGTGCCCTTATAAGAAGAGGTCAGAGAACTACCTCTCACTTTCTTTCCATCCAGAGAGGATACAGTGAGAAGTCAACAGTCTGGAACCAGGAAGAAGACCCTCACCAGAACCAAAGCTTGCTAGAAACTTGGTGTGGGACTTCCAGCCTCCGCAACTATGAGAAACTAACTTCTGTTGTTTATAAGCCACCCGGTCTATGGTACTTTATTATAGTAGCCTGAAGTAAGACAAAGAGAAAAGGAAAATTAAATGCCAAGTGCGTTATTCAAGGTCATGCTACTCAAAGTATAGTCCACAGACAAGCACCATCAACATCACTTAGGAACTTATCAGAAATGCATAATCTTTGGCCCCACCCCAGACATACTGAACTGCAAACTACATATTAACAGGAGTCCCTGGTGATGCTGAATTAGGGTACAGCCTAAATTGTTGCAATAAAATTAAAAACACAAAGGCTTAAACAACACAGGAATTCGTGCTTCTCTCACTGAACAGTCCAATGAAGGGAGCAGGCTAGGGGAGGTAAGGAGGTTCTTCAGCACACAAAACCCAGCTTCCATCTTTGGGTCTAAAGTATCTGCGGCTGTTTTTGTCAGTTTCCATCCAGGGGGAGGAGTAAAGGCAAGAGCAATCCAGGCTCACTTCTTTCTCTTAGTAGTATGACCAGCAGTGCCACAATTTATGTCCAGACCTCATGAACACGGTTACACCTACCACAATGTAGACATAATGCGGTTTTAGGTGAGGTGAGGTGTGCCCCTCTAACCACTGGAGTCCCATTGTTTAAAAAGAAGAGAAAATCAACATCAATCAGTAATCGCCAGTGTCTGCCACACCTTTACAAGTCAGACCCTTTTCTATCTGACTTTGACAACCCTATGAAGAAGACAGTGTTAATCTCACTTTTCACATATATTATTGCTAACAGAACCAAGACAAAACTTAATAGTTCTGGACTTGTATGATCCTGGAGCAAGGTAAGAGGAAATAGATGACTAGCCTGGTTTATACAGCTGAAGACATTTTATTGATATTATGATACCTCTTACCTCTTGAGTTCTGGGATGAGGATATCTCCCTCTTAGCTTAAAATTCTACTTTTTAAAATATGCCCTATAGTTGAGAAAGTCTGCATTCCCTACAGTGTCATCCCCTCTCATCCCAGTAGGCACCAGTGTCTCCAGGAAGCTATATGATTGCCAATGGGAACTCCATCCTAAGTATTTGCCTTGGACTGTTTCTTGATGTCTCCTTGTAAGCCATTGGTTCTTAAAACATTAAGTTCAAATTCCTCATACCTAGGCTGTTGTTTGAATCTTCCTTTACATCCAGACCAATCAATTGATCAGAAAAATACCAAAATCACTCTCCCCAAACTACTATGTGCTTGGCCTCTACTAGGTGCTTTAAATACTTGATGAAGGAATGAAAACCTGGAACCTCAGTTTTTCTATGACAGTGCTTCTCAGTCATTAACTTGCACCAGGATTACTGGGAAGGCATATTAATAGGCAGTTTCTGAATTAGTAGGTCCAGGGTGGGGCCTGAAATTTTGCATTTCTAACAAATTCCTAATTGATGCTGATGTTACTGGTCCAGAGACCATATTTTGAGAACCATTACTGTAGGATTAGATGAAATTCATATTATCGCCAGAAGGATCTGTTGACAAAGGATAGTAGCATGGCCTTATCTTAGAAAAACCAAAATCTATACTCACACAAGACACCCATATTCATCTGAGTATTTTGCCATATGCTTTGGATATCTCATCATTAAAATGGGGATGAAATGTAAGGAAGGAGCCTTCAGCTGGAGCACACAGAGTTCCCGCTACGTTATAGCCACCATTATTATCATAGCCACTTATACAAAAAATTAGCAGTATAGATCATTTGAATTGTAGAGTCAACAGAAAACCTTATTTCAAGGTATATTTATTACCCACTCTCACTGGAAGATTCATAAGTAAATATATTTTCTTTCAGAATTTTGTTCTATAAACACGGTAACTTGTTTAACCCCACTATGTAGATATGAATCACTATGAAGTATGGCCCCATTATTTAATTTTAAATGCCATAAAATATCTGGTCATATATTAATCGTAAGATCTTTATTACCGAATTACTTTTAGAGCCATGGTGCCAGATAATTGAAAAGGTAAAAATGTCGTTCTAAAAATCAGCCCAAAGCTTCTCTTAATTGCAGTAATCAATTTTCAAACTTTTTGAGTTTAAACTTTGGAATTTAAAAAATTCTAGCTATTGAAATAAATGTTTAAGTAAAACTCATGAACTAGGCTAGAACATTTTTACATACAATTCTACTTGCAAGGTGCTTTATAATCACTTGTTATCAGAGCCTCTTAATAAAAGTTCTATAAAATAGGTCAGTAATAAGTTCATAATTTTGCAAATGCAGATGATAAGGGACCTGCCTAAGGTTATACTGCACACTGGTAGCAGTTACAGATCAGAGTTTTCAGACCCTGACATTCTGTTCTCCCACGCCAATCCACACTGCCTCACTACCCTGTAAATTATTGATTTAAAACCTCATTGCTACCTTAATGAGCCAGGAGGGTGTTATAAAACTTTATGAACTTACTGATTCTGACCTAGTTTACATTAATAATGCCTTATTTCTTATAGCACTTTATGGTGTTCAAAGACATTTTATATAATTTGCTTGTTTGAGTCTAACACCCACACAAGGGAGTAACCAGATTCCCTGAAGAGAAACTCTGCCCAAGATAAGAGATAAGACAAAAGTCCACTTCTCATGATTTATTCTTTCCACATCTCCACTGATCCCTCTAGTTTATTCCAAGAACACTAACTGAGTAACATACAGAAAAATGATCCAGTGTCAAGTCAAAGAAAAAATAGTGCTAATGTTTCAAGTGTATTACATCACTTACCCATTGGGTAAGTTCCTTAAACCCTCTGAGCCTTAGTTTGCTTATTGCTAAAATAATGTATAATAGGGGCGCCTGGGTGGCTCAGTTGGTTAAGTGACTGCCTTCGGCTCAGGTCATGATCCCAGAGTCCTGGGATCGAGTCCCACTTTGGGCTTCCAGCTCAGCGGGGAGCCTGCTTCTCCATCTGACCCTCTCCCCTCTCATGCTGTTTCTCTCTCTCTCTCTCTCTCTCTCTCTCTCAAATAAGTAAATAAATAAAATCTTTGAAAAAATAAATAAAATAAAATAAAACAAAATAAAATAAAATAAGAAAGTGTATATAACGCCTATCTCATAAGGTCATTGGGAATACCAACAAGGTGACATATGTGAATGATTAGGGCTCAGTACATAGTAAATGCTCAGTAAATTGAAGCAATTATCACAAAAGATGAGGAAGTTGATTTCATGGGTTAAGAAGTTTCAAATTATACTACATTTAGTAAAGCTGTATAACATGTTGCATTCATATTTGAGTTGAATTTGATTACTGACTCTGGCCCTATTATCCCATAAACTTAGGTAAGTTATTTTAACACATCTTTGTATTCAGTCTCCTTATCTGTAAGAATAAAATGAAGTGAGAATAACTACTTCATATGGTTTTCTGAGATTAACATTGAATAATATATGTAAGGCATTTGCACCATTCATGCTGCGTGCATTTGCTTATTAAATACATTGCTTTTCTTTTTTTTTTTTTTAAGATTTTATTTATTTATTTGACAGAGAGAGACACAGCGAGAGAGACAACACAAGCAGGGGGAGTGGGAGAGGGAGAAGCAGGTTTCCCGCAGAACAGGGAGCCCGATGCAGAACTCAATCCCAAGACCCTGGGATCATGACCTGAGCCAAAGGCAGACGCTTAATGACTAAGCCACCCAGGCGCCCAAATATATTGCTTTTCTTGTTCTTCTGAATTATGGGGTGGGACACTCCATCAGGGGTCTTGAGTAAACCAGAGACCAGAGAAGGAATCGCTCCCTGGATAGTTCTTAAGGATATGCCCAGGAAAGGAGAAGGATAGCTGCCTCCTTCACAATTTTTCTGAAGTTAAGTCTTACTAAAGATATTGGTTACCAGCAGATTCATGGCCATTGCCTCATCTTTTTTCTAACAGCTTTGAGATATATTTCAGATACCGTACAATTTGCCCATTTGTGTGTACAATTTGGCGGTTTTTGTTTATTCAGAGTTGTGCTACCATCAGCACAATCTAAATTTAGACTATTTTCATCTCACCTAAAGAAAATGTTTTATTCATTAGCATTCCCCATTCTCTTCCTCACTCCCTCCTTCCCAAGTTCTAGGCAGTGACTATTTCCTGCTTCTATGTATTTGCTTGTTATATAAATGTATATAATTATATAAAAGTATGCACATTAAATTTATGGTATTTTGTGTCTGGCTCCTTTCACTTCAGTGTTTTCAAGGTTCATACACATGAGTACTTCATTCTTTTTTTTTATTGTTCCCCCTCCCAAAATTCATTGTATAGATATTGCATATTTTCTTTACTCATTCATTAGTTGATGGATATTTGAGTGGTTTGCAATTTGTAAGTATTACAAATAATTCTGCTATGATAGGTATATATCTGTTTACAATTACAATGGTTTCCAGGTGAAACAACCCTTTTATCCTTGTAAAATATCCCTCTTTATCTCTAGAAACATTAGAGATAATGTTAAAACATTAGTTTTGTCTCACACTGCTATAGGCTCTACAACTCTTATGGTTACTATTTGCATGGTATATATTTTTCCATGCTTTTACTCTCAACCTATTTGTATGTTTAAATCTAAGTATTTCTCTTGTAGACAGCATAACATCAGTCTTACAATCTCTTTTAATTGGATTGTTTAATCCATTTATAGTTAGTGTTATTATTTATATAGTTGGATATACCACTGACATTTTGGTTTTATTCCCATGTGTCTGATGTCTAAAAAGACATCAAAATGTTTCTGTGCCTTTCTTTTACTGCTTTCTTTTGCACTAAGTGAATATTTGGTAGCATAAAATTTTAGTTACTTTAATGATTATTAACGATATTTACTTTTTGAGTTATTTTCTTGGTGGTTGCTCTTGGGCTTAAAATGTTCATCTACTGGGGCACCTGGGTGGCTCAGGTGGTTAGGTGTCCGACTCTTGATTTCAGCTCAGGTCATGATCTCAGGGTCCTGGGATCTGCCCCCTTTGGGCTCCTTGCTCAGCAGTGAGTCTGCTGGAGATTCTCTCCCTACCCCCCCCACTACAACTCCCCCCTGCCTGTGAACTTGCTCTCTCTCTCTAAAATAAATGAATAAATCTTTAAAAAAAATGTTCATCTACTTATCACACTATATTTATACTAATTTCAGAAAGATTTAGAAATTTTACTCCTAGTTTCTCTTCCCTTTTTGTGCTATTATTGTATACATACTGCATCTACATCTATGAAGAATTCAAAAACAAACTTTTATTATTACTTTATATAATCATATCTTTTTAAAAAGCTAAAAAAAGAAGGCAGAGCAATAACATATTTATAGAATTTATTACATTGATTTTCTTAATTACCCTTTTTAGTTCTCTTCATTTCTTATTATGGACACTTTCTAGTGTCATTCTCTTACTACAATAGAGCTTTACATCTTGTTGCCACCTGTCTCTTTTGTCATGTTATTTTCAAACACACATTTCTACATATTATAAACCCCACAATTCATTAAATTGTTTTTTAAGTCAATGAAAAGAAAAAGTAATCAAATTGATTTGTCTTTTATAATTACTACATACTTATTTTTTCAGAGCTCCTCATTTTTTCATGTGGATTTATTCAAAGTACTATTTGGTTACTTTCTTTCAGCCTGAAGAATTTCAATAGTTCTTGTAAGATAGGTCTACTAGAAACAAAGTTTCCCAGTTTTTGTTTATTTGAAAATGTATTTATTTTATTGAAAATGTCACCTTCATTTTTGAAAGACTGTTGAAAGATGATTGATAGTTCCCCACTCTCTGCCCTCAGGATCTTGTATATGTCTTACCACTGCCTTTGGCCACCATTGTTTCTGATAGAAAATCAGCTGTTCTATTATTGAGAGTCTATATATATATATAATGAGTCACTTTTTCTCTTTTCAAGATTTCCTCTTTCTCTTTATCTTTCAACATATTGACTATGCTGGGTTTGGGTTTGGATCTCTGTGTTTATCCAAAATTGGACTGAATTTTTTGAATTGGAGTTCACTGAGTTTTTGTATATGTGGATTAATGTTTCTTTTAATCAAATTTTGGAAGTCTTCAGCTATAATTTTTTTTTTTAATTTTTTTCTCCTCCTTTTTCTTCTCTCCTGGTATTCTCAGTACACACTTATTGGTATGTTTATGGTGTATTATGTTTCTCAGAGGTCCTGAACATATTTCTTAATTATTCCTTCTCTATGTTCTTTACATTGTATGATCTATATTCAAATTGATTGACTCTTTCTTCTCATGCTCAAATCTACTTTTGAGATGTGAATTTTTCATTTCAGTTATCAGACTTTTCAACTCCAGAATTTCCATTTTTTTAAAGTTTTTTCTATTTATTGATATTTCCTTAGATATGGTATTATCATCAAGTTCCTATAATCCTTTATAAAATGAGCATATTTGTAAGCTGCTTTCAAGTCTTTGTCTGGTAAATCCAACATATGGTTCTCTAAAAGGCAATTTATATTGCCTGTTTTTTTTTTTTTTTTTTACTTTGAATGGGTCACACTTTCCTGTTTCTTTGTAAATATCTCATTTTTGATGTTGATGAAAATTGGACATTTTAGATAATACATTGTAGCTGCCATTTGTAGATACTGTTCTTCTCCCTCTGGGGCTTGTTGTTGTTTGCTCTGATCCAAAAATGGCTCTCTTTTACTGTCTCTTTCCCTGGGTATCTCTGTTATACTTCTTGTTCTAATCTCACTGATCACTCCTTAATTGCTTTTTTGATGGTTCCTTGTTTCCTTCCATCGCATTAAAGCTTTCCCACATATTTTTCTTTATCTTTCCTTGGAACCTCTGACTTCTGTCTACATATTCCTTGTTGGTGTTTTCATTCACCCCTGTGGTTCCAGGTTTCAAGTGTCAGTTATCCTTGACTCATTTCCTTGACTCATTTCTCTTTTAAGCTTCCACACCATCAGCTGACAAGTCCCTTTGAGTCTACCTCTCCAACATCTATAATTCTTTATCATTTTCTCTTACACCTATAAATAATACCCTGAATTGTCTCCTGCTTTTAGTCTCCATCACTCTTCTACATAATATTGACAGAATATTCTTCCTTAAGTACAGTTGGATTATGACCCTCTCTGCAGTCCCTGCCCCAAAACCTATGGAAAGAAAGAGACAGGGAGAGAGAAATGGAAGGGAGAGAGGGATGAAGAAAGAGATAAGTTCAGACTCGGACTTCAAGCTACCTTTACCTTCTCATCCAAAACATTCCATTCCATTATGTATCAAAGGATGTGTTCCACTTGCACACCTATGTATATGTTGTCACCTCCATATAGATACTTGCCCCTTATCTCTTGCTTAATGAAATTTTCTCTATCATTCAAGAACATTCTCAAATGGATGGAGCTGCTCCTCGTTCTATAAACTGGAATTGATTTCTCTCTCAACCCTCATAACACTTGTTTGTATCATCTGCATGTCACAGTTAAATAATATATTATAAGGTTGTCGGTATACACATTTCAGTTCTTCTACTCCTTGAGGGTGGATATTATTTTATTTATATCATGATGCCTAACCAAGCACATTTAACATTCATATTTATATAAAAGTGAATTTATTCAAGAGGATCTCAGATAATGACGATTATTATACTGTCACTGAGAACTTATCCATCTGATTAATTTTATTTTTTAATATGTAAGCATTTTTTTTTACTGAAGGTAGTTGACACATCTGATTAATTTTAACCCTTTCACAGTAGCCAGGTTGGAAAGTTCTACATTTAACCCAGCAATGTTACCACTATTCTAATATTTGTGAATAATCTGAAACAACCGGCCGACTCTCTGGCCCGCCCTCTGTAGGACACACACCAGGAAAGTAGAGCCGGGAGGTGATCGCCAGTCGCGCCCTGCCATTGCAGGGGGTGCTTTCGGAGGAGCGAGACGCTGTCCATGAGAGCCTGGAGGTGAGGGCCTCATTCCTGGGTAGTGTGGGGCGGGTGGATCGATCACCGCAACCTACCCCAGGTCTGCCGGACTGATCAAGCAAGCAGTCCCACGTGAAGGTCTCCCCCAGTGGGGAGGACTTCCCGGCTGTTCCTCCAAGGCCTTGCGTGCGTGAGTATCAGGGCTGTGAGTCTTTCAGGGACAGGCACACAAGCAAGCCCAGAGGAAAGAAAGAAATAAGGAACACCAGTAAAGACCCACGTTTAGCGCTATTGAGCACCTTCTAGGTTAAACCCTCAAAGCACTCCTGTGACTAAAGCCACATCATGTCAATAGTTCGTTCTTCCGTCCATGCCAAATGGATCATGGGCAAGGTGATTGGAACAGCAATGCACAAAAACAGCTAAAGTGTTTTGGATCCCTATTTATTAAAGTACTTTATTATTTTTTTTTAAGATTTTATTTATTTATTTGAGACAGAGAGAATGAGAGAGAGAGAGAGCACATGAGAGGGGGGAGGGTCAGAGGCAGAAGCAGGCTCCCTGCCGAGCAGGGAGCCCGATGCAGAACTCGATCCAGGGACTGCAGGATCATGACCTGAGCCGAAGGCAGTCGCTTAACCAACTGAGCCACCCAGGCGCCCTATTAAAGTACTTTAATAAGCAAAAAACTTTTGCCTACAATGCTCTTCAGCAGTGCACAGTTGGGGATATGGTGCTTCTCAAAGCTCTACCTGTTCCACCAACAAAGCACATGAAACAGGAACTGGCCGAGATCATTTTCAAAGTTAGACAAGTCATAGATCCATTGACCAGAAAACCCTACCTACCTGGAAAGCCCAGTCAGCTTTTTTTACTTAACCAAAAATCTGGAAGAACTCAATAGCTCTTCAGCACAGTGAAAGAGGATTGGAAGAAGGAGCCAAAGGGGAAGATTTACAAGTCTGCTTTATGAAAAAAGAAATTTTTCTAAGTTTCATTACAAACGGTCTGATTTCTCTTCTGGTATTTATGGAGTAGCTAAAAGTAAATGAAGTAAAGGCCTTGTTAAAATTTTTCATAGAAGTTTAAGGTCATGTTTTAAATTTCCTTTTCATTGGACATACGTTCCTTTTATAGTAAGTGTGCTTAGCAGTCCCTTGCATTGTTTTGTAAGCTCACTGTTTTAAAAGGTGTATTTTTTTTTCATTCAAAGGAATCTTGAATTTATCTTAGAATCTTTATTTGGGGAGGAAAAATCTTTTGATATAAAACAGATAAGACTGCAGTAAGTGACTATTTATTTTTGGTGTCATATATTTGAATTTAAATTTTTTTTCTCTGATTTAACCAGTTACAAATGGAAATAATCAACAGACTTTATCAAATTAAAGTCTGTATTAAGAATGTTGACACATAGAAAATAAAACTTGAAAATTAAAAAAAAAATCTAAAATCAAGTTGTTTTTTCTATGAGTACCTATAACAAATAATGCAGTACCTGGTATATAGTAGGTCTGTCAAATTAAATGACTAAATGAACAAAGAAACATTTTTGGCTTACCATTTTTGATTTATGGCTCTAACAAGTGTCTTTAATAATGGCAAGTGTTTGTTTTTTTTATGATGGCTTCTCCTTTTTTGAAAATAGCCAACAATAATGAGATAAGTTTGGTGCATAATATTAGTAATCAATTTATTAAAGCAATTTTAAACACAAGAATGAAAATAATAAAGAGGTTGATTTTTATGCCAATCCCAAAATCTTTCTTTTTAACTAATTTGCCAGGCACAGTATTTCTTTAGCCATAACTTATATTAATTCCATTAGAAGCATTTAGAAATAATCTGTTTCTGTTGTCGCCTATTTTGTACTCTGATTTGTTATTTCAATGATGCCACTTAAAAACTTGGTGCCTAGGTGGCTCAGTCCGTTAAGCTTCCCACTCTCGATTTTGCCTCAGGTCATGATCTGAGTCATGGGATCGAGCCCCATGTTGGGCTCCAGCCCCATGTTGGGCTCCATGCTCAATAGGTAGTCTTCTTGAGATTCTCTCTTAAATCACATTGCATATGAAGTCAGGATTGGACACCATGCTTGACCAGGCTCTGTGAATACATGGGGTTTACAAGTGGGAACTGTGTGTATATGATTCAATTGAAATTGAGACAAACACTTCTTTATATAGCTTTATGTACAGCTAGGGAAGATATTATAACAAACTAAACCATTAACATGATTCACAATAGTCAATTTTGGACAGTTGTTTTTCTTCCTTGCCCTTTATCAAACAAAATACAATGATTTTGTATCATTGTATGATTAAAGATGTACATGTTAAGAGAAGTTGATTTTTAGATTACCTAGGGAAAAGAACAAGTCCAGTGAGTTTTTTAGAAGCAGCAGATATTTAGGATGGTTTATAAATAGCCCTGTCTGCAAGGAGGGTGACAGAGTGAGAGTCCTCTACAATTAATAGGGATAAAACTTTTCCCTTTCAGTTCTTTTATGGTTCTGTTATTCTAAAATGATAATAAGAAGCAGTAAAACCTGTATATAATCTGGAGGATATTTGTTTTACTCCAAACGTACTCAGCATTTCATTGGATCATTAGCTCCACGTGGAAAAATATATGCCATGTTATTTTCTTTGAACCTCTGCCACAATTTTTGACATAATTCCATAATGTAGTTGGGTATGTAATTCATTTTTGCTGAAATAAACATATTAGCTTAAAATATTGGGATGAGAAGTATGTTTTAATTTGGAAACACTAAAATATTAGATGATGGGAATTCAATGCTGCCTCTCCTCACAATCCAGCATTCCTTAAGAACATTCCATTGAACACTTTATACCCTTTCCTTAAAAAAAAAAAAAAAAAGGTTCTGCATTTAAATAAACTATGAAATTTAAGTATCTTTCTTAGCGATTCATAGTTTTGGCCCAAAATGTCACTGAAATGTCCTAACATGAAGAAATCAGTTTAACTGTTTTATCCAAGTTTCCCCCCCCCCCAAAAATTATTTTGATCCTGGAAACTCTTTTGCAAGGAATTCTTATTAATATTTCACAAACATTCTGTAGCATTTACTTTGAGAAAGGCTGCCAAACATACATTTCTGAAATATATGGCTGTGCAATTTAATCTAGCCCTATGCAGTCTAGAAGAATCTAGAGGGGTATGAAGAATTTCTGGCTCATCATTTGTATAAGCTTGTGTTGTCAGAGCATTCTCCTTCAAGGACTTCAAATGACTGCATATTCCTGGATTGGCTGCCCAATGGTGGAAATCACACCAGAGATGCTGTTCTGCATTAAGGCAATGCTGTCTCTCTTCTACTATAGTTAAGAAGACTTGTTGGCTTTTTTCCACATTCTGCTCCCATTCACAGATGAGCCTTAGAGAGAATCTGGAAATGGAAGGCCTTTATGTCTGCTGTGAACAGGGTCAATTCAGTGTGGCAGCTGTGAGCTGGTGACATAGACTTATATTGACACAACCCACTTTTTTGCTGCAGAATCACAAAGTGAAAGCACCCGGGGCTCTTCTGCCGTTTTCAATAAGATACGAATTTTTCTCTTCCTTGTACTAAGCAGAGATCTGTCATCTTGACTTGTACACTAAATGGTCCATTCTGACTGCCTTGTTTGTGTCCAATCCCAGCCAGAATCCAGAAACATGTGTTAACATTCGGCATGTTTGGGGGCTAGTTGGAAGGGCCTGAGGCAAAACTCCCTGATGCCTGCTGGAGGCTAGTCAATAATCATTAGCCCTTCAAGTGGTGGATGCCCAACATAAACTGTATTTATTTATTTAAAAAAATCTTTACTTTAAGCCACAGGGAAAGGCATTTTAGAGTAGGCAGTTTCCCTGCAGTTACTAGATTGTAATAAAGACACAGTTATGAGGAAGGAGGAGGCTCAGAGGGAGCACTGTTCTCAACAGAAAGAATGGGAAGTCATCAAAATTAATTAATGAGTCTATGTATAGCAATGTCACTTAGTATCTTCAGTTATTTTCTCATAGCCAACCTTCCAAAGTTCATCACTCACACCAAAAAAAAGATCTCTTTGCAAAGGGGAATCACCGGTATGCAAAATAATGCATCAAGCTCTTCTATGTACAAAACACTCCATTGGTTAAATTAAGAAATTAAATATGATCACTGACTTGGTGCTTTCACTCTGAAAGAGACAAACTGAGGACATTGCAATTAATAAAAGAATATACAGAAACACAACTTCATAAATATTGGTCATATCTAAGTTAAATAAGGTATCTTTTCTATAGCACAACTTTTTCTTTATTTCAGTAGTGGAAAGTGAAGAATACTTATTGCATACAGAGCTTACTGAATAAGAAATGATGCATTTATTGGTGTTTTTTACCCCTTTTAAATTTCTCTCCAAATTCTAATGCTATAACCCATACTACACCATCTATAAGATAGGGAAGCCCATCAAATGAGCTCTGGAGTACATGTGCATTCATTCATCCTTTACTTAAAGAAAAACTTTGTGATTCTCTTCTTTGAACCCAGCTCTGTGCCAGGAAAATTCCTCCTAACATAAGGACAACAACTTTCAGCCAATAAAAGTAACTAGCAATGCAGCTATTGGAGTACTTTTCCCAAAGAGTAGATAAATAGTAAGAATCTCAAATCTAAGCCCATTAATTTGTTGGCTTTTATTGATATAATTTATGCATATTCAACCCAAGAATATGAATTATTATGCATTTCTTCTGGCCTATTTTTTAGGCCCTTACTCAGATAACATTTCCACTTGAAGCTTTGCCTAAAAAGCATTGCCTATAGAACTGAGTTTCTCCTTGGACTTGGGTTGAGAAGCCAAAGAGAAGGAAATAAGGCAAAGATGAAATAAAAGGATCCAGGGGGGAAGCTACAAGGACTCAGAATGAGGGCAGCAGAACTGCCACTGGGCTGAAGCCAGGGTAGAGCCAAGCACCTTACAGAGTAAAGAGCCTTGGAGGAGAGCCATAATACATCCAATCATAGTCCCCTTGAAGCATCAAAATGCAAAGCAGAAAGATGGGAGAAAGCTACAAAACAAGGCAGAAACAAGGATTATCTGAACAAGAGAATGGAACCTGAAGGAAGGGAGTGGGCAGACCACAAGTGGACTCACTGAGACTTTGGTGTGAAGCTCTCAGTTACTTCTGGTGGTGGCCTTAGATTATTAAGAATGCTGAACTGGTAAAAATAAGGAGGATTGGGACATAAATAGAGGTAAGTTATAGGCATGGAAGGCATAAAACTTGGATGTGAATATTACTACCAATTTCCACTAATTATTATTTATGCTACTTTAGGCAAATTGCCTAACTTCTCTCAGAGTCCTAGGGTTCTTTATTTGGAAAATAATAATCCACCTTACCTCACTGCTTATGATAAGATTAAATAGCAATGTACATAATGTGCAAAACACAGTAATTAGGATAGATAAGTATGCAATAGTAAATGGTTAGCTGGTGGTGTTAAATTTTTTTTAAGATTTATTTATTTATTTGAGAGAGAGAGAGTGAGCGAGCATGAGCAGGAGGGGTAGAGAGAGAGAGAGAGAATCTCAAGCAGACTCCGCACTGAGCATGGAGCCCAAAACAGGGCTCAATCCCAGGACCCCGAGATCATGACTTGAGCTGAAACCAAGAGTCTGACCCTTAACCGACTGTGCCACCCAGGTGCCCGTGTTAATATTTTTAATTTGACATTAATAATATCATAGAAGAACTTTGAGTTCCTACAGACATCTGTGGCAAAGTAAGAAGAAAATAAGTATTCCAAAGCCCATAGTCAAGTAAGAGCTAAGCAGAGCTTTGGATTCCATTCGCTTGCATTTTCTTTTCTCTCCCAGGTTGCGAAAATATATAATGATGGTCAAGGTCAACACAATATGGAGAAACATATATATGGAAAAGCATAGTAGGAATCATCAGAGAGCACAATGTGCAGTGTATGGGGAAGACCTATCCTAAGGCCCTGATAATAAAATGAGAAACTATCCAGAATCTACAAGCCCATAATATTTGGTCATTTCAATGCAAACTGTATTTAAAGGACTGTATTTAAATGACTAGTGCTGGACTCTTAAACTGACATACAAAGGTAAAATGATTGATATTTTATTCACTTCAACTCTAGCTCATCTCTAGGCAGAAATTCCACTTTTCTTGAATGGCATTACGGATCTGACGTTCTAGGTCTTTTTTTTTTTTGACCAACGTATTTTAAAAGGTATTATAATCAGTCATGAATTAGAGATGAATTAGAGTTATTTGTCTTCCTTCCCTTGCAGAGTGGTTTGCATAGAATAAACCACAATTTTGGCTTGTTGAGTTAATAAATAGGGGATCTTGTAGGTAGTAAGATCCATCTCTTATTCTTTTTTATATCACCCTTTATATGGAGTCTGACATGTAAAAAATGTGAAACCTACAATTTGAATTACATGATGATTGAATTGCTGCTGGTTTTACTTTCTAGCACTTTAACTTTTATTTGAAAAGAACTGCTCATTGGAATGTTCACCAGCCAGCTGCTGTGGCTCACTCTTTCCTTTTTAGTTTTCTCACCTTACAGTCATTTGTGGAAACCCACTGTGGGTGGATAGTTTTCTACTTTCCTTTGATGTGGGTCAGAACCCCAAATTAAATAGCCAAATATCCCAAATACTCCCTCTTTCAAACATGTCTACAGAACCTGAATCAGGCAATAGTACCAATTAAAATGAACAAACGTAAAGATGGTAATGTTTTTATTCTTATCGGAAGTTATCTAATCAATACATAATCATTTATCTCACCTTTGTTACTTGAGCCCCGCCCTGATTTCTTCATCACAACATCAAGCAAGGACTTTTCCTACTGATTCTCCGCAGGAGGCCAGAGAATCAACAGTGCAACTCACATTTGTAAACCGCCTCAGTATTTCCAAGAAGTTTTATATAAATTATCTCATTAAGATTAGGATTCAGGGGGCACCTGGGTGGCTCAGATGGTTAAGCGTCTGCCTTCGGCTCAGGTCATGATCCCAGGGTCCTGGGATCGAACTCCGCATCGGGCTCCCTGCTCCGCAGGAAGCCTGCTTCTCCCTCTCCCTCTCCTCCTGCTTGTGTTCCCTCTCTCACTGTGTATCTCTCTGTCAAATAAGTAAATAAAAAATCTTTAAAAAAAAAAAAAAAGATTAGGATTCAGTAGGGACCATCTAGTCCAACCTATCATTTTTCTCCATATTCTGCAATAAAGCAGAAGATGGCAAATGTTTTCAGTACACGGTCAAATAAGTATTTTAGGCTTTGCGTACCATCCTGTCTCTGTTGTAGGGTGAAAGTAGCCACAGACAGTATGTAAACAAATGCGAGTTAAGTGTTCCAACAAAACTACAAAAACAAGTGGAGGGCTGGACTTGGTCAATGGTCTGTTATTTGCCAACCCGTGCTATAAAGGGTTTGTTTACTAATCTCTAAATATATCTTGTGTTTTCCCATCTCTTTGTACTTGCACATGGCTGTTGCTTAGCCTGCATGTCCCTTTGTACAAACTAGAAAAAGGAAAAATGTGCCTCCTCTGAGACAATAATTTCGATAGAGACTAGCCCTTGGGGAGAATGAATTAGAAAAAGATTTTAAGCTCTTTCAGGGTCAGGGTCATATCTAGGTATTCAACTATAAGGCATTTAACAATTAATATTGCTGAAAGAAACAAAAATGCAGCTTCAGAAATACCTCATTTCCTTTGAACTTAGAACATCAGATTAATCCTTATGCATCTAAATTATTTTCCAGCTTTATGTTTATATGGGAATTAAAAGGGGTTGTGGCAATTCACAGTTCCCAAATAGAGAGTGTGAGAGGCCAGTGTAGTAGGGATTTTTTTTAATTTGCAGCATCTGAAACTTTTCATTTATTTGGAGATTTTTCCCCCAGATGGATGTTGGCAAAAGACAAAGTTCATCTTCAATATAACACACCAACAAACCAGAACTATTTTTTCAAGCCTCTCCTGCAGCTGGCATGGAGATATGACTACATTTTATCAATCACATGGACTCACCTTACACTTTGGACCTGGAGCCTCATGACACAGGAGAGGACCCATGGCAGAACCACTCTTGAGGCCACAGCAGCTATACCTAGGGCTCAGAGGTGGTCGCTAAGCCTGTAGGGTAGGTAGTAGCCTCACCAGACAGGACCTCTCCTGTAATTTTATCCGTGATTAGGTCTGCTGCTTAGTTTCTCTTGTTTTGCTCATTATGTGAGCTTGGTTGGCCAGCCTTCTTGGATACTTTACAAACTCAATAATTTTCCAATAAATTGCTTTTTTCTGATAAATCACTGAGATGCTTGCAACGAAGGAGGTTAGTTGATACAGCCTTTTCCTCCACATTCTCACCAATAGATGTGATAGCTCTTATTAAAAATTTACCAGTGTGATAAAGAAAAAAACATACCTTATTACTGGGATAATTTTTAGTTACCAGACTCCTAGAGTAATTGGACGCATTTCTTTATTAATTTTTAGCCATTTAAATTTCCTAGGACTGTACTTATTTATCATCTCTACCCAATAAACTTTACCATACTCTTTAATATCAGATTTTTAATTTTTTTCCTTACTTATTTTCAGGATATTATTTATAATGTGGATAATGCTATGTTAAGTTTTTTAATTCTGGAATTTGTTTTTGATGCACTATATAAAGAGACACTGCAAAGTGGGGTGGGCGTTATCGTTACATAGTTGACCATTTATCTCAACAACATTCTTAGACTTTTTCTCCTTTCTCTACTTCTTTGTAAGATTGGGCAAGTTCTTTGTTTGTTTGTTTTAACAATTCTAAATCTCAAAATGTTTATCAGAATACTTATTTACCATGTAATTTAAAAATTCTCTAATTATGCCATTTATCTCTATTCAGTGTGATCATTATACACAATGTTAGGAGAATAAGAAAGAATGAGAGACTTGATAGTATTTTATAGTAGTAAGAGTCTGCAGTTAAGAAATGAATACATCTTACTTATTATTTCAACTGATAAAGCACAAAGTCTTGATATTAAAAAGTTGATTATACTAGAACTTGGTCAATGAGAGAATGTGGAAACAAGGGAAACAAGAAGAGCCTGAAAATCTACATGAAGTGCATGCAAGGATGAAATTCTTATAGACCACTGAGTTCCTTGTCTGGAAGGCTGTAGAGAGAGACTTATCCAAAGCTCTCATATGAAATAAATGGACAAAATTCATTCTATGCATAGGTGAGGTTTTGTGTTACCTATAAAATTATAAAAGATTAAGAAAAACATAAACTCCAATACTAATATACACGAACTGTTAGTTGACAGATTATGGGCCCAGTCTGAAAAATGTAAAACAATGTTGGTTCCGATAAAATTCTGGAAATGTCCAACTAAGGTATGATTGATCCCCAGAGTAAGGCAGACAAAGGTAATAGTTATGCCAATAGACTCCAAAAGACACTGCCAGGAAGTTGGTAGTAGTTCAAGTAACTTCACTCTTCACACTGTTGATAAATTTTACCTTATGAGTCACTGTCACTTCATCATATTGGCCCTTCAGAATCTTTCCATTCTGAAAATCTTATATGTGAGAAGCAGCTCATAAGCTTTGACTCAACCACCTATGACCAATCAGGCTTGAAATTATAATCTTGGGAGGTCAACGACTTGTTTACCTGTCTCTTGAGGTGTTAAACAAAAGACACCAAAAATATGAACTTTAACCAACATGGAAAATTTCCTTTCTATATATTGTGTTTTTTTTAATATTGTAGCATAATTTGAGGATGACATTTGTCAGCATAAGAGCAGTTACATGGGAAAATACTTACTCTAGCTTTATTTCATAATGGGCTGGGATAAGAGTTGGGGACATATACTAAGAAGGTATAATTTAGTATTGACAGATTTTACTCACAAGCTAAGATGACTAATGGTGATAATAGTGATTTAAGCAGAAAGAAACCATTATTTATTTAAGCAGAAGTAAACAGTGATCTAAGCAGAAGGAAACACTGAAGCAAAGAATTACCTCTGACATGCTGTGAAGATAAACTATATTCTTAATTTGGTGGGGGAAAGTAAAGAAAATATATTGAATTATAATTCTAAGTTGTTGGTGAAAACATGGTCTTTACTGTAATATTCCAGTACTGAGAAATAAGCTTACTACATGATGAATAGTTACGATCTCAAGAAACGGTTTCCAAAGGCAATTCAAGAATATGCCTAAATAGATAAAATTACAAATATATTCAAGACAAAAATAATAAACCTAAAAAAAATCTTTCCACAACTTTTAATTAGAGCAGAATGAAACTTCGCAGCTTCATCTGGGACACTTCAGAAAAGGAGTTCAGTGCCCTAGGATGAACCCAGTCCCTGACTGACAGGTCAGAGTGTTTTCACTTAATTAAACCCATGGAGGGAAGTCCTCTTTGGGTTTGTGTGGAGGATATAGAAGAAGTGTAAGAATGCCTTTCCTTACCGTGCTTGTGTGAAAGGCTGCTTTAGCTCCATTGCATTCAAGACATTCCCACTTCCACACCCCCAGGCATATACTCCTACCCAGGGGCCAGATATGGAGAGAATCTGGCAGAAGGCATTCCTTGAGTCTGTTCCCGTTACTCTGATAATTTGCTTTTTTGCAATACTTAAAAACCATCATTTTTAGCTTTGAGAGCACAGAGCCCACCCACTGAGGCAAAGTGTTCTTTTCTTGACTAAGCATATGCCCGAATCTTGGAAAGAATGTAAGAAGAGGTGAAGAAGGCTCCACAGTTAGGAAAATAATTATTTAAGGTTGGAAGACAAAATTTAATCTTTTGAATGCTAAAAGCTAAAACCTATATCAACATGATACCCAAAGAAGGATGCTGCTTTTCCATTAATTCTGTCCATTCATTCATTTATACAGGCATGCAGTTAATTTTGCTGTCCACCTACTGAGTGTCAGGCATGTGTGGTCTTTGGTGATTAAGTGGAAAAGAAAGACAAAGTCCTCATTCTCATGGATCTTGTATGCATGAAAGGCCTGCCATTGATTAATGATGTCTCATGTAAGCTTCATGTTAGAATACCTTAGGTCCTATGTATAGACATTCAATCTTTGGAATCCAATCATTTGGGTCCATTTGATGTGAGACTTAAGGTGCAAGTTTTAGGATATGTTGTTGATGATGAGGCCACCTGGGCTATCAGAGGATAAGAGCCAGAAAGAGGAGGCCCAGCCCCGCTCTGACCTGGTGAAACTCTCACCTCCCTGGCTACAGGAGGCATAAAATGGGCACTGGGTGGCCCTGCCTGCTTTTCCACCTGATTTATCCTTTGCTCTGTATTGCCAGATTAAATCCATTACCCATGATTACTAAACATACGTGACTGCTATGACTGTCCTCCCAAATGTCACATTCCTGCTGAGTCACCCTTACTGGAGCTCTTGGATGCTGACATTTTCTAATCAAGAAGATGTATGGAAAGCAAGCAGACAAAGTGAGAAGGTAATTACATATCCATCAAAGTGAACACAAATAGGTTAATGGCAGGGAAAGCAAAGGGAAATAGTTACTTTAATTAGAGTAAGCAGAATGGTCTCTACCAAAGGTGACACTGAAACTACCAAGGATGATAATAAGCCTGACATGAGAAAAGCTAGTGAGAAGGTCTTTCCATTTAGAGGAAACAGCTGGTGAGAAATACCTAAAGCAGTGAAGTGCATTGGCCCTAGGAATAGAAAGCAGGCTAGTGTAGCAAGAATAAGGGAGTTAAGAGAAGGTGGTATAACAAGATGTTGAAACATTAGGCAGAAACCAGGTCAATCCAAGCCTTGTAGGCCATGCTAACATCAATCAGAAGATGCTTTGCGTTTATCTGCCAGGTTTTTGTTTATAGCTATTCAGATGGAGAACAATAGACTGAAGTTCTAAAGGATAAAATAAATACAGCTAAACAATGACTTAGCAAAAATTAAGACGTGTACTAAATATTTAAATGGCAACCACGTCACTGATAATTAGTCTCCAGAGAACTGCCCTCATTATGACACAGATGTGAGAATGCTATGAAACTTTTTATTAAGAAAAAACTACAGCTTCATGTTAAGGACTTAACAATTCAATTATAAATGAGTAGAATTAAATAATGTTGGTTTTCTATCAAATTCCTTAATGTTTTTCTGGAACATGATAGACACTTAGATAAAATTAAATTGTGTTTCCAATCTTAGCAATAGTATATAACAATATACTACATTTGGCTTCTGGATATTTGTCATTCTTCATGGAATTATCCATATATACGTATATACTATATGTATGCTTCCATATTACCATATAGTTTAATGGAATAAATGGCTTGTTCTTAGGCAGTTTGCAAAGCATCAGCTTTACTATAAGGGTATAGACAGACTCTACATTGGGCATGAAGAATGCTCACATACCATACTCTCTTTTTAAAAAAGTTAATATTATTAATATTGAAAGAGAAAACCTGAAAAGCAAATAAATCTCCAAACGTAGAATCCTTAGATTTCTATTATAATGAAGAATGGAATATCACATAATTTAAGAAGAGGGGGCAAGAGATCTTATAAAGATTAAGATCTTCAGATCTGCTGTAAGATTGCCCCATTGCTCTTAAATGAACTTGAGAATAGATCAGGATGAAAGAGGCCACACATACAGTAGAAGAAAGCCACCTGGCTCCCTAACAGAGGTCAAGGCCAGGTGCATTTTCTCAACCACTGGGGAGAAGCATGACTTTCCATTTTTCCCTGTGTTAGACAGAATACAGCATTTCAATCTGAATCACATATGCAGGATGTGTCCTGCTGTGAATGATAGAATATACCCACATAAGGAGAGAGAGTTTCAAGTAAGAAAAATGATGTTTCTCGTTTAATAATTTTGGTGCGTTGCAAAGCAGTGTGAACTTTTCTTGAATATATATTGAATATCCAGCAGAATCCCTTCCTTGAAGCCAATTTCTCTAGCTTTCTTGTCCCCTGGTATATCTTCAGCATTTGGAAAAAGGTCTACCTCATATTAGGTGCTCAATATATTTGGTTATTTATGAAGAGAGATGAAATAATAGAGATGTACAGTGTAATATTCTCGATATACAATGTAAATCCTAAGTCAAAATCTGCTCCTAGATTTTGGCTTGGCTACTATCTCTCACAATTAAGATACTGCAGTAGTGGTTAAGAGATCAGGGCTCTAAAATCTGAGAAAATTCATGAGTCATTTCTGACTTAACTACTTGATAATTTTATAAAACTGGGTCAGATACTTGACCTTACAAAGCCAATTTTCTCCTTAGAAAATGTATAAAATAACAGAAACCACCTTCTACAGTGATTATGAAGATCCAACAAAGTAACACAAATTACTTAGTAACATACCTCACTCATGTTAAGTGCTCAGTGAATGGTCATCTATTAAAACAAACAACTGAATAAGCAAGCATTATTCAACAGTAAAACTATGTCTATCCTGTGCTTTCTAGATTCATTTCAAAATCTGCAATTTTCACATCCAAAGAGAGTTGTGGTATTTTTAAGTCTTAACACATAAAAAGTTTATTTCCATATACATAAGGCAATCAGCAAATGGTACACAATCAACATATAAAGATAATTGGATATCTTATACAAGACCAAATGCTTTATTTATTCATAATTGAGGGAAAATAATCATTACCAACAATTAAGATAGAAAGTCAATCCATTTGATTAATCATGGCTTTAATTTCATGCTAGCTTATGATGTGGTCTACTGCACAGGCAGACTACAAGACTTTCTAAATTATTTTATAAGACTTTTAAGTCTTGGGGCACCTGGGTGGCTCAGTCGGTTAAGCATCTGCCTTTGGCTCAGGTCATGATCTCAGCTTCCTGGATTAAGGCCCACATTGGGCTCCCTGCTCAGAGAGGAGCCTGCTTCTCCTTCTCCCTCTGCCTACAGCTCCCCCTGCTTGTACTCTCTCTCTCTCTGTTAAATAAATAAAAGAAATCTTAAAAAAAAAAAAAAGACTTTTGAGTCTGTTCTTTATTCTGTCAGAAGTGAGTGTGAATTTTTCAACTCACATTAGGTGATGCCTACAACAAGTAATGCTAAGTGACTTCCAAAAACCAACATTCTTTCTTTTCATGTGACAAGTCAGTAGATGTGAGACCACAGCTACAGTTCTGCTCCACAACAACTGAGTTTGGGTCTGTTTCCCGGTCTTCTTCAGTCCAGGCTTCCAGGCTAAAGCAGCAACCCTTTAGTGTGATGTGTCCATTTTTGTGTCAAAGGGAAAGACCCAAAAGAGCTGGGAGAAAACTGCAGATGCCTGCTAAATCTTCTTCTCAGATATGACCATTGAGTGAAACATATCACCTACATACCACAAGGCCAAGTACAAAGTCAGTGAGGCACGGACCTATATTCTTCCCACACATGTTACATGACAATGGGTAGAGATCAATAATTACTTTTTACCAGAGGAGAAAGTGATGAAACAATGCTAAATAGGCTTCATAGAAACTGGAATTCAAATGAAATTTCCCCACCTGTAAACATAATTTGAATGAAATACAAACCAGGTGCAGATCTTCAAGAAGGCAGATAAAATATTTGAAAACATTTTTTGAGTGACTGTAAATAGTAAGGTCTAAATCTCTCTGTCCATGTTACTTGAAAGTGTATTTGACAGAAGAATAAATCTGTAAATCTCCAAGATTTCCTAATGGGAACAGATGAAGAGAGCATTAAGCACACATGAGGATGAAACCATAGGGCATCACCGATTCATTTTGTCTTTCTGATAAGATCTTCCCTTTATAAATAAAGGAAAACAGTTTTAGAAAAGAAGATGAAAACCAATCAAACATAAAGCCATATTCAAACCCAGTCAAAGAGGCTAATCTCCCAGGAAGGACAGTGGATTGATACACTGGGAAGATGAATCAAACAACATCCAAAGCCGAGAACCAACCCTGAGATTTGACAATCAATGAATCACTGGACACCTAATCAGCCTGTCTCCTTAGAACACCATGATCTAAAGGCAAATCAATAGCAGTCGATCATATTATGATCTTGTTAAAATGGTGAGTGATGAGTGAAGACCAGGCAGTTGAAAACTTTCTACAATATTGCTTTGGGCAATAAAACATAGGGATTCCAAGGAGAAAATCATGAGGTTGGCAATGTAGGAAATAAGGCCAGTCTCTGACAGTTAGCATGTCGGTAATAGATGAGATATCTGACCTGAAGGACTGTGCTGTGAACTACAGGCTACTTTGGTGCCTGGAAGACCTGGAGGTAATATATATCAGAGATGTCCCAAAGGGGCTTTCCAGAGGTTCTTGCATCGGAGAAATGTCTTGTAATCTTTCTTTAGAAAGTCTCAACAGGCTAACAACAGGAAAGTCAATCTAGAGATGACTGAGTACCTCAAGTCCCTAATTTCTAGCAACTAGTGATCTGAGGTAAGGTGGTTCACCATTCTATCTCATGGCTGCTGGTGAGAAGCAAGGCAACATGGAAGCTTCTTTACTAAACAGCACTTTTGCTTTTTTAAGTTAGGTAGTAGGGCAAGAGGTGATGGATACATAGGTAAATAGAGAGACAGAGCTTTGCACACCCTTTATTTTTTCATTCTAACTCAGTAATTCTCAGCCAGGAGCTATTTTGCTCCCGCAGGGAATGTTTGGCAATGTCTTGAGACATTTTTTTATTTTCACAGCTGCATAGATGCATAGATCTCGTGGGTAGAGGCCAAGGATATTGCTAAACATTTTACGGTGAACAGTATCATCTCCCACAACCAGTAATTATATGACTCAAAATGTTAATAGGCTGAGATTAAGAAGCCCTGGTCTACCTGAAGCTTGAACTCTCTGAAGACATTACTTACTCTGTGACCCTCTCAAGTTCTGGTTCTACCTGAAGGCCTCTCGATTTGCTGTTCCCTCCATATAAAAAGTTCTTCCCTTTTTCCTCTTCATGATCTGCTTCTTTGCATCCATCATTTGGAGTCAGATACACTTTCTCAAGTGAAGCCTTCTCTCAAACTACCTGCCCCTCCAGTGCCTGCTTTGTTTATCAGTATGTGCTATGTCATATGATTTATTCTGTTTGTTTCTTGTCTATCTTCCCATATTAGAATATGAACTCTGTCTTTTTCTCCCAATGATATATGAGTAGTACTTAGAATAATGCCAAGTGCATATAAGAAATTCATAGATGTTTATCAGTCCATCCTATATGGATATCTTTACCCAGACTGTAAAGGTCTTAGGTGGATACCCCAAACTCTAATAGAAATGTCCAGGAAGACAGAACTGGAATGTAATGGTAAATTAACAAGCCTAATCTAATCAACTGCTTGGATTATCATATCACTAGCATGAAACATAAAAGAAGATGCCCAAAGAGGAAAAAATGTGATCATGGGCTGTAGTAAGTAATTCAATACTGAGGAAGGGAAAGCAACAGGGAGGGAGGGAGAAAGAGAGGAATCCTGTGTGTAGCAGCCATGAATATAGTCATTTGAGAGATATGTACACTCTGCTGTGGGGTATGAGTGACTCACCAGACCTCGTCATAGTGGGATTGGGAATTTATGAGTTTTCACCTCCTTTTGCTCAGATTCTATTTTTACTAAAGAAGTAACCTCAGCTTTCTAGTTACTCTAATATTGAAAAAAGGACTACTTAAAGGATAGGTAAAAATGGTTTGGTCCTAAAAAGTGACCCAGGCAATTAGAAAGACCTAGGAAAGTTGCACATTTTAACTAAGCCACAGTTCCCACTCCTGTATATGCTAGTATCTACTGTTTGGAGAGACCATAAAATTTAGCAGCAAATACCCAAAATATATCAGTGTATTTTTGTTTTGGTTTTGAAATTTTTTTTGGCTATCATGATGACAAAGATAATTTATACTTCAGTCTCTTTTTTTTATTTAAATTCAATTAGTCAAGGTATAGTACATCATTAGTTTTTGATATAATGTTCAATGATTCATTAGTTGAATATAACATCCAGCGTTCATCATATTACATGCCCTCTTTAATTCCCATTACCCAGTTACCCTATCCCCCCCACCCACCTCCCTTTCCTCAACTTTCAGTTTGTTTCCCTGAGTCAAGAATTTCGTATGGTTTGTCTCTCTCTCTGATTTCTTCCCATTCAGTTTTCCCTCCCTTCCCCTATTGTCCTCTGCACTATTCCTTATATTCCACATATGAGTGAAACCATATGATAATTGTTTCTCTGAGTGACTTATTTCACTTAGCATAATACCCTCCAGTTCCATCCATGTCAATGTAAATGGTAGATATCCATCCTTTCTGATGGCTGAGTAATATTCTATTGTATACATAAACTACATCTTCTTTATCCATTCATTCATTGAAGGACATCTCTGCTCCTACAGACACTTCTCCAGAGAAGACATACAAATGGCCAACAGACACATGAAAAAATGCTACACCTCACTTGCCATCAGGGAAATACAAATCAAAACCACAATGAGATACCACCTTACACCAGTCAGAATGGCTAAAATTAACAAGACAAGGAACAACAAATGTTGGCGAGGATGTGAAGAAAGGGGAAACCTCTTACACCATTGGTGGGGTTACTTCAGTCTCTTTTGACCTTAGTCAATGTGGATGAGTGTCTCTGAATCTGACCAGCCATGGAAGTCCTGACAAGAGTGAAGTTTTAAAACTTTAAGGATAGAGATGTCACTGAAGTGGCTTTGTCTTTTGAAACTCAACCAAAGACAGCCAGAACCAAATGAGCTTGTCCTGTATAGTAGATACTACCAGCACTCACCAACATCTGGTTTCCTTCTCTTTCTAGTTACACAGAAGATCACACTTCCCAACCCTCTTGAAGTTAGGTGGGGTCATGTGACTAGTTCTGGCCAATGGTAGTGAGTGGAACCTCTCATATGTGTCATTTAGAAGCTGAAACAGAAGAGCAGTATGAAACCTTCACCTACCCTCTCACTTCCCCCTCCATGGGGACTGCTGAAGCCACAAGTAGAACTGGTGTTACTTGCATTAATATGTCTCCTGAATGTATGAATGGAGTAGAATGCCCCAGTGAGATATAATGGGCATGAGTATAAAAATTTCTCTTGGTTAGGCCACTAAGATTTGGGGATTGTTTGTTTTCCCAATGTAGATATATGTTGTCTGTAAAACTTGTCTCGCCAAAATATAATAGGATAAAAAGAAAAATTTAGAACTAGTGCTTAGTGGAGCCTGGAGCAATTGTGACCCCTCCCTACTGGGAAGAGGAGAGTGGAGAATGACACTGTGGGGGACGAGGGGCATGCCCACGTGCACACATGCATGTTTACAATGTGATTAGATGGATTGCACATGAATGGATAACTGCAGATCTAAAGTGTGTGCATGCACGCATGCTCTAGGACATAAAACCCTGAATTAAATGCATCCAACTTTTCTGGTACTTCAGTAATTCTTTATTCTGTAGAGTGCTGCATTCCTTGAATTATGAACTTGCAGGAGATTTACTGTAGCAGGCTCCTTGAGGAGTATATTTTGGCTTCACAGAATAGGGGTAACTCTTACTTCCAGCACAATATATGCTCAACTAAATACTCTCTATAAAGTCCAGAGAAGGCATTCAGGGAGACAGCTCATGACTAAAAATGCGACACATCATATGCAATTCACTGACCCTGAATGAGCACATGGGGTTGTTCCCTAGAACCAGACACTTGCTTAGAGGTACCCTCACCATCATACATAGGGCTGAAGATTGCAGTACTCACAAATCTCCACAATGGATCATGATGAATGGGATAGGTTTTCATCAGGGTCCACGGATAAGAACTTTCTTTTTTTTTTTTGTGAGAGAGAGAGAGAGAGAGTGAGAGTGAACATGAGTGGTGAGGACAAGGTGGGGCAGAGGGAGAGAGAGAGAGAGAGAGAGAATCTTCAGCAAGCTCAGGGCTCCATCTCACAACCCTGAGATCATGACCTGAGCTGAAATCAAGAGTCGGAACCTCAACTGACTGAGTCACACAGGCATCCCAAGAACTCTTGTCTACAGATAATCAGCCTAACCAGAAATAAAACTTAACCTCTGCTTTTTGTGGGCTAATCTAAAAATTAGGAGTGAATGTGAAGCGATCCAAAATACAATACTGCTTAATTTTGCAAGTCAGAGAAAGAAGAAAGCAGAGTGAAATAGTATTGTGATAACTCCTTCAGAGTGTAAATGTTATATTCTCTCCTTCTCTCTCACTCTCTCTCTGTCTCACTTTTACTCTCTCCTCCATCACCCTTTATGTTCCTATGAACACAGCATATGCCTTTACCATGAATCATGACCAATGAATAAAATCTTCCAACTAGGGTTTAGCAATTTATACTTATTTTTTCTAATATTGAATTGTGTCACTCAAAAAACAAATCCTCCCTTGGATTCCATAGAATAGAGAAAATTTTGTCTACTAGGAATTATAATTAATATGGTAACACTTGTTGGGGCACCTGGGTGGTTCAGTCAGCTAAGCGTCTGCCTTAGGCTCAGGTCATGATCTCAGGGTCCTGGGATCGAGCCCCACACTGGGCTCCCTGCTCTGCTGGGGAGTCTGCTTCTTCCTCTCCCTCTACCCTGCTTGTGCTCTCTCTGTCTCTCTCTCAAATAAATAAATAAAATACTTTTTAAAAATATGGTAACGCTTGTTTTTGTAACTCCTAGTATTTTGTAGGATTTTTCAAATAAAAATAAAGAAGGTAATAATTTTTGCTAAAACTTTCAGAGGCAAAGATAATTCGCTCCAAGTCAACAAACATAGTCAAGTAAATGATAAACGCTTGTCTAAATAGAATCTACTCTTAAAAAAGTCTACTCTTAAAAAGTCTTAAAATTGATTATTAACTATAAATTAACACTCTCTTTTTTTCTGCCTTTTCCTCAATTTATTTTACTCCATCTTCTGACCTCAACCCCAGTATAATCTACTCCTATCTAAATTTTGATCACATTCAGCTGTGATTATGTAATATCAAAAACAACTAAAAAACAGCTTAAGAGGTGTACGTTATTTCCTTATGCAAAAGACACACACATCTTTATAAGTTTCAGATTCAAGGAAGTACTCAAATCCAAACCAGATGTTAGCCATAATATAAATAATAATTTACTATTTATTAATTACTCATTGACTTCATGCCAAGGCCCTTAATTCATTAAACTCTAATCATTACAAAAACCTTACAAGTTGGTTGCTGTGACCCCTACTTTGTTAATTAGGAAAATGAGGTTAATTTGTTTGCCCATTCATTAGCCAGCAAAACATTCAATTTGGCACATGTAATTAAAAATTATATTTTTAATTCTTCAATTCTCATTTGTCTACTTACTACACATTTATTTATTTTCTTTTTACTTGCTACATATTTAAACTCAACTTTCCTGGTCCACAGAAAAAGTTATATTTTTATGAAGAGTTATGTTTTTTTAAACAATTTTTTAAAAGATATCTCCAGGAAAAAGTGAAATAGTTGGCTAAATGAATTACCAGTGGAATCTACTTATAAGTGGGTATTTTATCTTTTGCTTTCATTTCCTCTCCCTGCTAGTATCCCACACTCCTAGATAATTTAAAATTGTTGATAGAGATAAACATCTGTGTATCTTAATATGTCCCCTCCTTTCTGATGTCTCTAGTCTACCCTATAAAGCTACCCCATGAAACTCTGGAATCTTTTAAGAAAGGGACTATGCTTAATTCATCTTTATTTTCTCAATGACTAATAACATGCCTAGGCACTTAGTAGATGATCCCTAAGGGTTTGTTCACTTGGTTAAGATAATTCATCATTTAATCCTTTTTTGTATTGGAGGTAGTTTCTCTACAAGGGTTTCTACAACTAACTGCCCTCTTTGCTACCCAAGTCTGAACAATATGAAAGATAAGGACACCATTATTACAGAAAAGGACTAGGTTGGAGGATGACCTTTAGTGTGAAATCCCGAAGATCTCATAACTGAATTCCAGAATTAGGCAGAATTGTTCATCCTAGGGCACAGGCAAGATTGGGCACAAGCTGATGTCACACTCCCACTCCCAACTCTAAGGAACAGAGATACTAGAGGAACAGAAGGAAAGAGAGGAAGGAAAGGTGGGCCTGAGCCACACATGCCCAGCAGTTGCTCTCAATACTACTAGCCAAACAATCCTCTTCATCTCCCCAAAGATGAAATAAATAGTGAGTTGGAGACAGACTTGTAGTTACGGAGCTCCCTTCACAGAAAAGAAACATATCAGAAATGGAGAAGTGTTCCCAAATAATATTATATGGCTTTCATCCATACCTTAAAATTGTGTTAGCTTGGAAGTTAATGATAAATTGCAGGATCTACTTTATTTGCTAATGTTGAGAGGAGAGCTCCCCAGAGGAAAAGAAAGTTGTGCACAGCAAAATAGCAGTATTTAATAGAAAGGGCAACTATCAATTATAAAACAGCAGGAAGGCCATTTCCCAGTCTGCATTCAAAGACACACACACACACACACACACACACACACCACTCTGGAACCAAAACTGGCTGTGTGTAGGAGGTGAGAAAAATCAAAATGATGAAGTCCTCATCACCGCCTCCCTTGGGGGACTATAGGAATTCCCTGGAGAAGTTGCCAAAACAACTGAGTTGAGTCTCAGCTGGCTGGTGTCAGAAGCAGTTTGGCAGAGTTGTGAGAGCTCATCCAGGGGCTTCACAAGAAGCCCTAAAATCAGGGTACCACATCTGTGAGAACAGAAAGACTTGGGAGCTGACGTTAGTTTTACATGGTCATTTGGAGTGCATCATTAAGGAAAGACATATTTTAAAGATAACATGCAGTTATTCTTGGATTCTAAATAAGCACTTCAGTACCGTAATTTGAAATGTATATAGGTTGTTTCAGCAGCAGCTTCACAGTCTTAAAGTTTAAATAAAGAATCCACCAGAAGCTACTCTATAATAACTAGTATGTATTTCTTGTGACTACTAACCCAATGTTGAATCTTTAACGTACGCTTTTCGAGAATTTGAATGAACTTAGAAAACAAAAACAGACCACAAAGAAGAAGGAGGGAAGGAAGGGAGGGTGGGAAGGAAGGAGGGAGGGAGGGAAGGGAGAAAGAAGGAAACATTGGAAAGAGAGTCAGAGAACAGAGACTCTGGTACTGGTTGCCTCATTAACCACCTGTGGAACCCTGGCAGATGTCCATTTCCATAGATACCATGGTAAGGAATTAAAGTAGAAAGGACTCTCAGAGATGAACTATTGACATAGTCTCATCTTAGAGAAGGTGCCCCTGAGACCTCAGGGGAAAGAAAGCCCAGTGACATACAGTGAGTCAATGCAGAGCTAGGACTGAGTCTACATAGTCTCACCCCTAGTTTAGTTCTTTTCTTCTAAATATCTCTGTGGTTCCTTTTAACTTTAAAATTCTGTCATTACAATAACTTCCTTTTTGGCACTTTTCATCCCTAACGGATGGTTAGAGCATATCTTCTTACTCCTCCTCACCACTCCACTTTACAGACATGAAAGCAGAGTCTCTAAGCGTAGGAATCATTTACTACATACTAAGAAGTGCAGTTTGGTCTTCCTGAGAATGAAGATATACAGTTCCTAATGCTCTGCGTTGCCCATGTCCCCAAGAGAACTATAATTCCTCTTAGAATAATTTACAGAGAGAGCTAACAATGAACTGAACTCTGTATGCATTTACCCACCCTCCTATCTTATCAACATAGACCAAAAAGAGAATCAGGAGACTGTCTCTCAAAGACACCTGCATGGCTCTCTTTGATTTATTTTTTATTTTTTTATTTTTTAAAGATTTTATTTATTTATTTGAGAGAGAGAGCATGAGAGGGGGGAGGGTCAGAGGGAGAAGCAGACTCCCTGCCGAGCAGGGAGCCCGATGCGGGACTCGATCCAGGGACTCCAGGATCATGACCTGAGCCGAAGGCAGTCGCTTAACCAACTGAGCCACCCAGGCGCCCGATGCATGGCTCTCTTTTAAAGAGAAAAGGAAAGTCTCCAAGAAAGTCGTACGAATGTTCAGATTCCCAACGTCTGACCTCGTTCCTGACAAATAAACATTAACAAATGCCTGGAATATCCTTCAGCATAATTCCAGAGAGTCCCTTAAACTTACTATCTCTATTTTATAATATCTGTGTTGTATAATTCCTTTTCAAAGCTAGGACAATTCCAATGTGGGTTTATCCTTATGGTAAAGAACTTCCAAGTTGAACTGCTACATTCCTGTAGAGACGTTGGACATGAAGCCCCACTCTTCCATCACCAGGAGTGTTTATGACAACTAGCCATCCTCTACACTGGAGGAAAGCAGAGTTCTCCCTGAATTAATTAAGCCTTAAATATACCCCTCCTAGGTCATTGGTTCTAATGAACATACCTCAGTACTTAAAAGGGTCTTTTTCAGTACCAATGGCTAAGTGCTGCCTAGGTCATTTTCTTCCGGCTCTCAAGGGTACCACCGGAGACCAGGGCTAGGAAGTACCCGAGCACCAAGATGACTCCCGTTACCCTTATTTTGTTTTCTGAGGCACGGTAAGAAGCTGCAGATGCTAGAAATGACCCCTCCACTCTTTGCCTGTGCAAGATTTGCCCTGCCTCTTCTAATCTTCGACACAGACCCCAAGGTTATCCCCCGGCATACAGCTTCTTACCACAGGAGGCTGAATCATCTGGTGTGCCTTCCTGCCTCCCCTGTGGGGTCAGGGTTCCCCTTTCCCCTTTCAGTTCAGTTCTCCTTGTCATCTTTGTAACACTTAGCAAAAGATAACAGATTAGGCCAAGTGCAGAGATAATGAAATATAAATTAGTGGGTTTTCTAGCCTTTATCCACAGCCCTGTCAGAGTGTATTAGTTGATAGATGGAGTTCAGAGCAAGTCAGTTAAATTTTCCCTTATCAGAAACTGAGTGTGAAGTGTGGTAATGCTGCTAAGTGCAGAACAAAAATCTCTCTCTTTTGCATCCCATGACTGCTCCAGGCAACATTCTTGGAAACCTCTGACTAGGAAGGAAGAGAAGACCCTGAGATATATACAGTGTGACAAGCCAGGAGGCTCTGCTTCTCCGGTAACCGTCTTATGAACGGCAGTCGCCCGTGGCTGTGACATTACCACACTTTGCTCAGCTTCAGAAAGGGAAATTCAACTGACGACTGCTATGAACTGAAGCCACAGCCTAAACCAGATAATACACCCTGACAACACTGTCAGGCAAAAAAGGCTGTGTTCCCATTGATTTCAGCGCATTACAGACATATTACCCTGAGCAATGTGTGTTCTGGGGTCCATAGTACACACTGTGGGAATATCAAAGGGAATGCACACTGATCGAGGCAGAAGCAGGCCTCCAAGAGAAGAATCTCTGAGTGGCCTGCCAGAAACATGCAGCATTTGGCAAAGTGGAGAAGGCGATGCTATTGACAGTGATTAAAACTTGGTTCTCCATCTGTATCAACTGTTACCTGCTGGGTTTATTTGAGAAAGGAAACCAGTTCAAATATACCAAGAAAAACATTGAACCGTCCCTTCCTTTTTTTTACAGAAAGGTAGCAGATACACTACAAAACATGCAGAAGCCAGGGCGTGTGAATATCATTCAAATCATCCCAAAATCGACTAAGTTTTGTACTTCATTCCATTTGGAGATGTAAAGCTCTCTAGAACTTTCTCTCTTACAAAACAATGTTGCCGCATGTCCATTCAAATAAATCAGCATTCATTTCAGCCGACTAATTTGGCAAAACCTGAACACTTCACCATGTAATGCAAAGGCGAAGGAATTGTAGAGAAGAATTTTCTAATTTATATTTTTTAAAGTTACAGAAATATCTCATATTTTGTAAATTTTGTGGTTTTAATAGTTTGTGTGTGTTCTGTATGGATCAGAAGATCAAATGAGAAAGAAATGCTACAGAAAGAATATGTCTTTACTTCTCATAAACTCAAAAACTAAATTCTAAAATCATCTTGAAACTCGGGCTCAAAAAATTATTTTCTTAACACTTTCACTAAGTGTTAAATAACCTCAAATACAGACTCCCTAGCCATTCTTTAATTATATCTTTTATTTTTAAAATCTTCTAAAGTATTGCTCTCAGGATCATTTATCTCTATCATAACTCTGATCCTAATACTTTCCACTTCTGAAACATTCATTTATAGATAGTCAGTGTTTTGGACTTCTGTGCCTCATTTTTTTTTAACTGTAGCCTACTGACATGGGTGGTAATCAACATCCTTAATTAGCCCTAGTACTATTCAACAATGAATTCTTTCATCCTAAATGATAAAGGAGGCTCAGTGCTGAGCATGGAGTCTGCTCCTGCTTACTATTCTCTCTCTCCCTCTCCCTCTGCCCTGCCCCACCCTACCCCGCCCGCCCCCCCCCACTTGCTCTCAGCTTGCTCTCTCTCTTAAAAAAAAAAATTGTTAACGTGTGAATATCTAGGGGAAAAAAAAGCTGCCCCGTACCTTTCTAAAGGAAGGACTAACTCATGATCAGAGAGAGTGATTTGTTATTCAAAAGCCTCAGTTTTGATGCCATCAATATTTTAAAATTAGAATAATAGGCTAGCAGTTTAGGAAGGGAGAGGAAGTGGTGAATGGAAAAATTCAAACTGCTTAAGTCAATTCAAACCGGTTCCTCCACCATTAAAGAATGATGTCAATATAGGAAAACAAGATGACCACCTTCTCCTTTGTGTCTTCTTTTCAATGTTTTAATTACCAATATATTTGAACTTATCTTGACACCTTTATCCTATGTTTTTCTATTGTTTTCCCCCACTCTTTCTTTTTACGGTTACATTGACAGATTTTTCTTTCTTCTTAATTGGTATAGAAATTTTCCTCCTTTATATGTTACAATGGTTACCACTACATTTTGAACAAATTCATTAAAATATTATCAACATCAAGGTAATACCTCCCCGCCATCCTCAAGTATGTCAATAGTTGCCCATGTCTGGTTCCAACGCCTTCTGGATATAGATCTTGGGTTTTATTTTCTGGTGTAACTTTTTATTTTGGGATAAATGTGTTGGCATAGGGGAAAGACATACTCTGTGTGTGTATGTGTGTGTATAGTTATTTGGGATTAGTAAAATATATCCTTCAATGATCTTTGTAGAAAAAAATCTGCAAATGATAAACTACCTGAATTCATCAATAACCAAAAATGTCTTTTTTTACCCTCAAAATTGAATGCAATTTTAGCTGGGTATAGGATTCTAGCTTTAAAATATTTTTGCTGCAGAACTTTAAAAATATTGCACCATTTAAATAAAAATTAAAAAAATATTGTACCATTTATTTCTAGTTTCTCAGGTATCCATTAATAAATCAGTTGTTAATCTCATTCTTGTTTCTTGTTCCTTTGTAGGTGACCTTTTTCTTCTCTAAGGGAGCCTTTGCATCATCCCTCTAAATTTTTAGAATTGAGTGAAAGAGTTTCTTGTTACAATTATGATTGAAGCATTGGGTCAGGATGCCTGGGTGGCTCAGTCAGTTAAGTGTCTGCCTTTGGCTCAGGTCATGATCCCAGGGTCCTGGGATGGAGCCCCACATCGGGGTCCTTGCTCAGCGGGGAGCCTGCTTCACCCTCTGCCTGCCCCTTCCCTTGCTTGTGTTGTCTCTCTCTCTCTCTCTGACAAATAAATAAATAAAATCTTTAAATAAATAAAGCATTGGGTCAAATGTTAAGTATATCTTTGGAAATCATTTATAAACTCAGTGTTTATATGTACACATTGTTTGCTCCACACTATCAAACAAGATAAACAGCTCCACTCTGGTTATGCTCAGAGTTTCCTGGGAGTGACAGACGTTAAATTACTGACAGACAGTAAATTTGCAAGTCTGTATATAATTACACTTTTGATGGGGGCTACAAAGGAAAGCACAATATGTGATGAGTGTAAACTGGAATAAGCAGGACAAGGTGGAAATCAGGGTCAAGTCAGAGAAGGTTTTCCCAAAGAAGTAGCATGTAATGCTGCACCTAAAATGTGAGAAGTCAGGTAGTTAGGTACAAGGAGGAGAAAGTGCAACCTGTATCATTTAACCTTGCAATAGTAGTGAAATGACATAATTTTTTAAAGAGTTATTTATTTATTTTAGAGAGAGAAAAAGAAGCACGAGTGGGGGAAGAGGCAGAGGGAGAGAATCTCAAGCAGACTGCCTGCTGAGCATGGAGCTTGATGTGGGGCTCGATCTCACCACCCTAAGATGGTGACCTAAGCCAAAATCAAGAGTTCAATGCTTAACTGGCTGAGCCACCCAGGCTCCCCTTGAAATGACATAATTAAATGAAAAACTAGACAAAATCATAATCGTTAAGTAAAAATCACCATTTTTTTCAAGCTATTATTTAATATACCCTTTATATGCTAAAATTCCACAAATGGTTTTATACTAAGACCTTTTCTGTAGGATGACACCAGCAAGTTGAAAAATAGATGATCTGGTGTTTTAAACCAACATGACTGCAAAATCATAACACAGCATAGCGGGTGTCTGGGTGGCTCAGTTGGTTGGGCATCCAACTCTTGACTTTGGCTCGGGTTATGATCTCAGGGTTGTGAGATCAAGCCCCTCAGCCGGCTCCAGGCTGGGTGTGGAGCCTGCTTAAGATTCTCTCTCCCTCTCCCTCTGACCTTCCCCCATCCTCCCCCACCCCCTCTCTCTCCCTCTCTAAAAAAATAAATAAGTAAATAAAAATAACACAGCACAATGGACTTGGTAGTTTGTGCTCTATACAACAACTTCTCAAGCCCCAAAGGACCCGTTGCTGACCACCTTATGTGACGGCCTAGGGGACATAATAGTATTAATGTTCATTTCCTACTTGTAAGACTGGCAAATTTAATTTTATAAGTCACTTCTCAATACAAAAACACTAAAAAAAAAAAAAACACTAATGAAGAAAAAGCAAGAGCAAGACTCTTAGCTACTCTGCAGCCTGAAGTTGGGGGATTTGACTAGATAATTTTGCTAGAATTTCTTTGATTCTGTAATTCAAACACTTGGAGCTGGGGGGGGTTAGAATCCATTCTATCATGAAGTATACTAGTGTTCTCTCTTTCCTGTACAGTGAAGGCATATTCCTCGCGGTAGAATCGCAGTGTTAGAAAACTAGGACAATGGGGAGTATAATGAGGTGACTCTATGAGAGTGCAATCCCATAATTTCCTGAGCATATCAATACACTAATCAAATGTCACAGTTTAAATAAGATGCAGTGGCACCACAGCACACAGCAGGAGGTCAGAGAGTCAATTATTTCCTTTATGCCATCCCCAGGACTTTGTCCGTGTAGCAGAATCAAAAAAGTCATAAAGAGGGGAATGGGTAAATTTGCCTTTCTGCTCCTTCACTGGACATAACCAGAGGAGTCAAGAGTCAAAAATCAATGGCAGAGTGGTGACAAAAACCCTGTAACCGTGATAGAATTAATCTGGTATAACTGTTATTCAGCCTCTATCAGCAACACTTAGAGTTTCTAGAATGTCACATAATTTTCAAATATTAAATAATCATAATAATCGGTGCCCCATTGAAAAACAATTTTCCCTTCTCCTTTTAATAAGGAGGAAAGTGGCAAGAGCAAACCCTTCAATTTGTTCCATCTGTTATATTCATGTGACTGTGTTTCTTTATTCCTTTTTTTTCTGCAGATCAACAAGATAAATCTAACTGCCTTGCTGCAAAAAGGAATGAAAGGGGCTCCACTGTGAACTGAAGTTTGAGTTGAGATGCCTTATACTGGCTGGTGTTCTGAAATTAGCATGAAACAGCACCAGAGGAAACAGAGGGATTCTTCAGTGTTGTATAAAGGACCCTGTGAACTTTCCAAATGCCAGAGATCTCATTACTGACAACATTTTTTTGCCCTCCAAGTTTTCACGTGGTGACCTTATGGCTTTCATAGCAGCTCAGATGCAGATTTCCTCTCCAGTGAAATGGCATGAACAGAGTGAAAAACAGTCTTTAAGAAGACAAGCTGTGCGCCACCGACATAATTAGGAAAGCTGCTTGGGAGGCGAGCAGTGGACATCTAATGAGCTAGCGAGGATAAGGTGGAAAATGAGAGCATGGTTACGGAGTGGAGGCACTGTTTGAGTTTTCCTTTAGGTGGGCTGAAAAACAAAATATTAAGCCTGCTGAAACCCTTCCAGAGTTTGGGGATTCAAAGCTCTAAGGAAGCTCACGCCACTGTAGAAAGGGAAGAGAGACAAGAGAGTGTTCTGCCTTTAGTAACTGTGTCTGATTACTACTCTTTTGACCTTTGAAAGGCAACATCAATGTCAGCAGGAAAGAGTCACAGAAAAAGTTTTTAATGATCCAATCTAGAACACAGGATTTTAAGTAGGCCATGTGACATATTCTGACAAAATTCAAGGAAGATTTTATATACAAGTATTTGATTTTCAGAGTAACCATTACAAAACAAAGGACTCTTTGTCATTGTATTTTAGAGCCCCTATAAGAATGCATGAACCCTGTGGAGTTGTGTGACTTCAGACAAGTTACCAAACTTCTCTGACCCTCCAGTTTCTAATCTACATAAAGACAAAAATAGTAGTCTCTATTTCAAAGAAATTTTCTGTGAGAATTAACTAAAATAATGCATGTAAAACATTGAAGAGCACCATCCCATAAAAATGAATGTTAGCTATTCTTGTCATTGTTATCAGAAGTGACGAAGATCTAAACACAGCGGGAGCAGCAATGGAGGGAAACACGATGACACCTGAGAAATACTTAGATAGTAATTTCGGGAAAATCTGGAGATTCATTGACTATGCGTGAAACAGAGAAGAAGGAATCAAGGCTAATTCCCAGAATTTAACATGGACAGCTAAGGTGATGAAAGCTCATCATTTGAAATGGAGAGTACCAAAGAGGATGAAGGTTGAATGGGGAGGATGATGAAGACCACTAGTTGGGAAATCCTGAGGTCTCTATTGATTATTCCAGGACAGGACAACAAAGTGTTTGGTCTTAGAAGACAAAGAGCTCTTGCAGGGGACAAAAATGAATCAGTACCAGAAGCATGTGGAAAATCCAGTGTGTTTAGTGAAATGGAAACAAAGGATTAGAGAGGGTCAAAGAGAGAATGATTTAACCAAAGAAGGGAAGAAAAATAATCTAGAGAGAGAACAACATGCATAGAAGCCTAGAGGGCAAAAAGAGATTTAGTAGCTAAAAACAGGGCAAGATAGAGGAAGTAATATAAAATGAGACTAAAGATGAAATCAAGAAGCCTATAATATTTTGGATTTTGCTCAAAGGCAAAATCCAAAATTGAATAACCTCACAGAGGGGCATGGTCTAACCAAATTTGGTCACTAGGAAGACAAAAAAAAAAAAAAAAAGCTGTGGATAATAGGTTAGAGAAGAATAAGCCTGGAGTCAGAATGACCATTTTGGAGGCAATTACAAGAATGGAGTGGGGATTAGGGGGGATGAAGATAGTCAGGATAAGGTTGTGGCTCTAGGGAAGTTAAGTGAATAAACCCAAGGCATTTAGAAGTTTAGTAATACAAAGAAGGTAAGGATGAAGACCCAATTTGGAGAACAGACATCTGGGGAGATGGTAATGAGCACAGGAAGACAGATAGGTTTGTTAGGAAGATAAATAGTCCCATTTTAGGTTTACTATGATTTTTATTTCCCATTATATCCCATTATATTATATATTCCCATTATATTTATATCCCATCAGATAGGAGATGTTGGCAGATGTCTTCATAGATTTTTGTCTCAGGAGAGAAAACTGTATTGGAAATATAGATCTGAGAGCCATTAGCCCATGTATTATATTTGGAATCACAGGAGAAAGTGAGTGACTACATAGAGTGGTAAAAGAAAGTGGCCCAAGAAAGAACTTAAAGAGCACGAATATAAGAGCACAAGAGGAGGCTCATGAAAGTAGACTATGAAGGAATGACCATCAATACAGGAGCAACACCTCAACAGGTCATTTCACCATGACATTGAGAAAGGAACATCTCTGAGAGAAAGTGACTGGGTGATTAGCAAGATAACATAATTCAAAGACGTCAAGCAAGATGAGTACTCAGGAATATCTATGGACCTAAACACAGAGTCATCAGAACCCTTGGGAAGAGAGAACTAATGAAGTGGTGGAAGGATTGCAACTTGACCTGTGGTAATATTACATCTTTGATTCAAAATCTGGGTGACTAGGCTGGCAACAATTTTAGATAATGACCTCACTTCAATAAGACATCCCTACTTAGAAGAGGTAAAATGTAGTATGGGTCTTAAAAGATGAGGAAGGAAGTGATCTAAAGAAACAAGAACATAAAGTGAAAAGATACCAAGGAAAGGGACTAGGGTGAGAAAGTCACTTCGCAAAGATTCTGAGGGTGCATTCTTATGTTTTTATATTGTGATCTCTGTGGATACTTGTTCCTTAAACATGGATGCACCTTACCTCATGCTTTTAGTCACCTGGTTGTTTCTACTTGGAATGATCTTCCTACTTCCCTCAGCTTATCTATCTTAGTCTTACTCCAACTGAAACAGATGTCCTTTCAAATAATAAGAATAGTGGCTAACACTTATAATCACTTATTATATGTCAGCAAGGTTCTATATGTGCTTTACAGGCATTAATCCATAGCCATATAAGGTAGATACTATTACTAGAATAAATGTAAAATCTGTGGTATAAAGAATTAAAGAATTTAAGCTTATCAAGTGGTGGGGTATGGAATCAAACCCAGGGTCTCTGGCTCTACACTGCGTTCATAACCATTACAGATATTGCCTGCTCTACAGAAATCATCATAAAGATAAATTTATTTATCAGCAATTCTACTTGACATTTTTTATTAGTCATTGAAACCGATACATTAACAAGTGCTCGACCATTCTACCTTAAGAAAACTCTGGCTAACCTGGTTGATTTATGAGCCTGTTTTGCAGGCTAGCTAGGACTGAAGCAAACCACAGAGAATGTTTTCAACTATGCAGAAGGGACCAAGATGAATGAGAGTAACCTCTGCGATGACACACATCAAGATCTCCCCCCATTTGTCATGCTTACATTGCCAATTTTTGCACGTGTCCCATGAGGAGACATGATTCTTGAATGTGCATGCTCAGAAGGAAGACATCCCTCTTTTCTCTACATCCAATCAGCATATTTCATTCAACCTATATATCCCATGACATACTTATCTTTAAATCCCTTATCTTGGGGCTCCTGGGTGGCTCAGTCTGTTGAGCCTCCAGCTTTTGATTTCAGCTCAGGTCATGATCCCAGGGTCCTGGGATCAAGCCCCGCATTGGGCTCCCTGCTCCATGGAAAGCCTGCTTCTCCCTCACCCTCTCTCACTCCCCCTGCTTGTGTTCCCTCTCTCGCTGTGTCTCTCTCTGTCAAAAAAAAAAAAAAAATCCCTTATCTTTAAATAATCCTAACCTCAGCCCTTCAGGGAGGTGGATTTGTGACCTGCCCTCCAGTCTCTTGTTTGGCTGCATCTCGAGTAAACCTTTCCTTACTACTTAACTTCATGTCTCAGTGATTGCCTTTGCTGTGTATTGGGCATACCAACTTAAGTTCAGTTACATTATTTTCATTATATATATAATACATTAGCTATTTTGTCTCTTCAACTAAATTGTGAGCTCCTTAAAGGAAAAAAATGTAGTGAACATTTGTTGGGTTTTGATTATCCAACATCCAATAATTTTCTTCTGGCAGAAGGACCCAAAGTTTCCTTTAAGGAAAATACTCTATTTCATTCTCTCTCCACACATTTCTACTCATGCACTACATGGACCCAGTGCATATCAGTCAGTACACCAAATCTCTTGAAACACTGATTTAGGAGTAGATGCCAAGGTAGTCCTGGTGAATCCTTGAATGTGTGGGAAGAACTTCCACAGAGATACTGCCTTACCTACTGGACTTAAACCTTGAAGGATATGAGCTTGAAGCTCTCAAAGGAACTACGTGGAGCTTAAGAACAAGACAGAGAAGGATAATCTGAGAGAAATATGGGGGAAGAAAAATAATTTTCCCTCTACCCTTGTAGGTTCTTAGCTGATAGCCCCCATGTAATAAAAGACAGGAGAAAAACAGAGGTTTCATAACACATATACCTCCCTTATACATGGGAAAGACCCAGGGAAACTGAATTATTCCCCCAAATGGCCTAAGCCACCACCTTAAATTTCCAGCTAAAGACGAAGATATTTGGGGGTGGATAACCATTTATGGGAGGTTTTTAGGTAAAGCACAGTAAATGAAGGTAGGTTGTTATGCAGATTTAAGTCTCTGCCTTCTCCATTGATAAGAGTTTCTAGAGATTTTGAGTCATCCTTCTCTTCTTTTTTTTTTTTTTTTTAAGATTTTATTTATTCATTTGTCAGAGAGAGAGAGAAAGAACCAACACAAGCAGGGGGAGTAGTAGGCAGAGGGGGAAGCAAGCTCCCTGGCAGGCAAGGAGCCCCATGTGGGACTCTATCCCAGGACTCTGGGATCATGACCTGAGCCAAAGGCAGATGCTTACTGACTGAGCTACCCAGGCATCCCCATCCTTCTTTCTTGATACAGAAAGGACACACTTACAAATGGGGATTTTCCTTAAAAATGCAAATGTCTTTTACAAAAGAGTAACTTTTACTCCAAACAGTGTGTGCTGTTTCTTAAATATAACCAGCTCAATGTCAACTACATTTCAATTTAAAAAATAATGAAAAATTAGAATAATGACCAGCTCAAGATAATCCTTATAAGAAAGATATATATTTTGGGGTGACAAATTGTGCTCCCCTTCAGAAGCAAGAAATTATAAGGAAGGAGGGGAAAAAATGGAAAAGAAAGGAGGGATGGAAAAGATAAAAAGAGAGAAGAACAAGAAAAAGGAAAGGAAAATAAAAATTGGAAGGGGGAAGAAAATTATTTTGCACATCTACAAAAATTCCTCTCTGCGAGCTAGTCGCTTTTATATAGGTTATCCCATTCAATATTTACAAAAATATTGTGAGGCTATAAACAAATGGAATGGCTAAGGCTCAACCCAGCCTTAACTTTTTGTTTGTTTGTTTTATTTACCACTTTATGCAGTTTCTTATAAAGGATGAAATTAGTATAATGTTTTAAGCATATTTTAAATATTCAGTGTGCAAAACAAATGCGGTTGATACTGATGATGATGACGATATACTGATATAAGATAAAAACATAGTAATTAAAGTGAACTCTAAGAAAAAACTAAAATTTTTAAAGTGGTATCTTTAATTCCTAATGATTGTCACCATATTCCATTGTCCTTTGGATTATCCCTCAAAACCTAGGGAATAGATTTTTTTTATACTAGACAAACAGCAATAAATACTAATTAGATTTATTTCACCAATTATTTAGCTTCAGGGAAGTGAAAATTGGGAGACTATGAATAAAGGAGAATACAGTAAAGGGGTCAACGAAAAACAGGTAACTTTTAAATTACATCATTGTAGGTTGATATTATAAAAGTTATTTTATAGAGCTCAAACCCAAAAAATTCATGCTCCCATTTATTATCCCATTTATATTACCAAGAAGCTGGTCAGGGAACACATTATACTTTCCATTCTGATAAAATTTATAGAAAATCTTTATGTTTCATAAAGTTTCTTCTGTCATTCAGAAATGGTTTTACAGATGGCCCATTAAAAGATACCCTGTTCACTTTCTGAGAATCTTGTATTTCAAAAGCATGTTTAATGTAGATTCTCTGGGAATATGTGTCAAAGTCAGCTCTTAGAATCTTCCTGGATATGTAATTTGGCAAATATGGAAGTGAAAGTGGCAAATATAAGAGTAAATCTAGGAGTTCAGGCTCAACTGTGTTCCCCTAAACTCCACATTCCTAAGTACTAAAAAGTAAGGCCAAATAGTTGGATATGTAATGTTACAAATTACCAGTATTTCATTTGCCAGGAAAAAACATGGCATTCATTCTATACTTCAACTTCCTATAGTGACAAAAATTATTATAGTGGTCACCTCTTGGTTTTGTCTCTCCAGGACACCTCCCCTACTTTGTCTGGTACTAGAGAACTTTTTGTCTGTGGAAAGCCCACTCCACATGGCTCAGGCAAGCCTGATCCTTCTCTCACTCCAGGCGCAGGGATGACTCCATTCTGACCCATCACAATAACCCAGTCAACCAAACAAGTGAGCCAAACTAAGCCCAGTGAAATCTTTATGTTTGCCAAAGATAGTGGCCATTGGCTCACTTGTGAAGAGGATTTATTCTAAAGACACAGTGTGAGCTTTGAAGACATCCTCTGAACAGCCTGATCTAGACAGAGCTGATTCCAGCTGCACCCCCTGAATTTTCCATTTACATGAGCCAAAAATCTGCTCACTGTAACTTGCAGTCAAAAAGTGTCCTGAATAAAACAAACTGAGGGTTGCTGGAGTGGGAGGTGGGGTGGGAGGGATGGGGTGACTGGGTGATAGACACTGGGGAGGGTATGTGCTCTGGTAAGCGCTGTGAGTTGTGCAAGACTGTTGAATCTCAGATCTGTACCTCTGAAACAAATAATGCAATATATGTTAAGAAAAAAAAAAAAGAAGAAGAAGAAGGTAGCGGGAGGGGAAGAATGAAGCGGGGGAAATCGGAGGGGTAGACGAACCATGAGAGATGATGGACTCTGAAAAACAAACTGAGGGTTCTAGAGGGGAGGGGGGTGGGAGGATGGGTTAGCCTGGTGGTGGGTATTGAGGAGGGCACATTCTGCATGGAGCACTGGGTGTTATGCACAAACAATGAATCATGGAACACTTCATCTAAAACTAATGATGTAATGTATGGGGATTAACATAAGAATTAAAAAAAATTAAAATAAGGGAGATACCTTACAGTTATAATAAATAGAATATAAAATTTGCAACTTTGCCATTAAACATATATATCACAACAGAAAAAAAAAAAAAGTGTCCTGACTAAAACAGAGAACTAGTTGGATTACAGTTAATTATTTTCCAAGGACTTTTCTAAGGACTGAAGAGCATTAGAAACCAAGACTTTAAGATACCATCTCAAGTATCTGTGTCTCATTAATTAGGAATTACAAAATAAAAATATCTCTGTGAGTTACAGACCTCTCTTAGAAGTCACTGGCTATGATATTAGTTTAAGAGAAATTTTAACTTGCATAGAGATTCCTGTGTTGGAGATTGTTACAGAAAATTGGTACACATCTTAAAAAGAAACAGAAGTTTTAATTTATATTAAAAAGACATTTAAGAATTTTTTATTGCTTCCAAGAAAATTAAGGAATATATCTACACATGGGCAAAATTTTGAAAATGCAATCATGGGTGCATACAACATTGTTCTTTAATTATTTATATAATTGACTACTGACTCCTGCTTCTCACTCATCCCTACTTTGGTGCCAAAATGGGGGAAAAAATGTTCCCCACTTCTGCAGTGATTTGCTTGCTCCTTCTTGAGATAATTAACAAAGAGTCACTGAAATGCTTTTTTTTCTCTTCCTTCAAACTAAACATGAGGAGCATCAAGAGATTTTTCAAAACTCTTAGATTACATCTGATCTTACTTTAGATTATAATAAAGTCCATAGAGTTAAACTATGCTCCATATCAAAAAATTCAAACATGGGCACCTGGGTGGCTCAGTCGGTTGAGCATCTGCCTTCGGCTCAGGTCATGATTCCACGGTTCTGGGATCGAGCCTATGTCAGTCTCCATGCCCAGTGGGGAGTCTGCTTCTCCCCCTCCCTCTGACCCTACCCCCTGCTCATGCTCTCACACTCGCTCTCTCTCTCTCAAGTGAATAAATAAAAAATCTTTTTAAAAAATTCAAACAATGTGAAGAAAATTAAGGTTTTTGGAGGAGCACTATTGCTTTCAGGAGGATTTCTAAATTCCTCAATCTTTAAATTAGGTTGGGTCATCTAAGCTACTAGACCATTGAAAATGTCTCAACATCAATTGAATTAAATGATCATAAAGTGAGCCTTAACTATGTGCTAAAACAGTGCCAAAATCTAGGATTAGAAACTAATTAAAATATAGTCCCTAAATGCAAAAAGTTCATATTCTAGTGTGGAACACAGACACATAAACCAAAATTTACAATACAGGGTGGTAGGAAATTTGATAGGAATGTGCACAGCAGAAATCAGAAGATGGTCAACTCTCTGTAAGAGAATCAAGAAAAGATAACTTTGAGCTGATCTTTAGACTTCTAGGGGAGAAATTCAATAGAGTGAGGGTGTTCCTAGCAGACAGAAGATGTCAGAGGCTTAAAGTCATGACATAGCATGATTTATTTTGAGTTACAAACAGGTTGGTTCTGCCACAAAGTGATGCACCTTGAGAACTAGCTGGAGACAAGACTGGAGACAGAGTCAGAGTTCAGGTCAGAAAGAATCCTTATGTTATGCAGTATTTGGGGACTTTATTCTTAGGGAATGGAGAAATGAGACTAACAATAAAGTCTAAATGTATATGGAAGGCTATTTTCAGCACTGATTGTTCTATCGAGAAGTTGGAAGCATCCTACTTATTCCCCAAGGTAACATTGATTCAAGTATATAGTTCATCTGTGTAATAACATGCTATAGGCAAAATTAAAATTCATTATATAAATCAAGCATACAAATATGTACCTGATAATATGATGAGTTAAAAGAGAAAGTTTTAACACTTTTACACTGAATCCTAGTTCTATTTCCAGTGTTAGGTGGCAATATTTTTGAGATGATACTGAAATGGATTGGGTTTTTTTGTTTTTTTACTTTTCTCCCGATTTATTAACATTTTAACATGAACAGGCACTTTTTTTTACAGAGAAAAAATAATAAAACCATTGTCATTTTCATTTCTGCAAAATATACAGAAGCTAGATTCTCTTCTCAAATACTTTGATGAGTGGTAGGAAGATAACCATCCTATCCATTAAAAGGTGCGCTACAAAGTATTAAGTGATCCATGAGTGGTATCCAAAATATGCTCATTTGACGTCATCACTGGTACATCTAATAACCAAAGCCAGTAATCTGGGAGTTACTCTCAACTCTTTCTATCACTCTCCCTGCCACATTTAAACATCTACCATATCCAGCCAATTATATCTACAAAATGTTTATCATAGTCATCCTGTTCTCTTTATAACCATTACCACCATCAGCTTAAGCATTCACTATCTCATCACTGAAATGACACCAGTCTAGCCCCCTTCCAACGGTCTGGTCCTGATCAAAGTCGTCCCTCACATAGTTTTCAAAATGAACAGCATACAACACAAGACTGACCATTTCATCCCCCTATTTAAAGTCCTGTAGGGTCACACTATCCACAGCATAGAGTCTGAATTGTTAGCACGAGAAACAAGACCTCTCACGCCTTGGTCTCTGAATTCTTCTCTAGATTCATTCTCACTGATCTCTGCCCGATGCCACATGTGTCCATACACCCTTTCTGCTGGCAACTTCCAATCACACTGGGCTACTTCTTACCTCTATGCCTTTACCTCCATTTCTAGAATTTCCTGCCCCCATCCTCATCACCTTCATCATCATTCAAGATTCAGTTCAACTATCACCCACACTCAGCCTAACTCAAGATGGGCTTTTTGCCTCTCCTTGTTTTGGATTAAAATATCCTGTCCACAGCTCAATTGCTATAGCAATATATTACTTGTAATTGCTTCTTCATATACTGCTTCATCACACTGAATTACTCTCCTTGAGTAAAAGTAATATATTCACTTTGCATTTCAGCACCCAGCACAAAGCCTGGCTCCCAGTAAGTTCTCAAAGTATTCAAAAAATAAATAAATGGAAGACCACACTGGATTAGCTTATATAGTTGGTAAAGTCTTCACTCAGAAAATGAGACTTCAATTTTGTTGCTAAGGATTGGTGAAAAGGGAGACAGGCAAAGAAAGGTAATTCCAAGTTAGATGGTGGGATGCAGTTATTACTAAAGCCTCCAGGTTGAAATGCACAGACATGTTCATAGGAGTCTCCGTGTAACTGGAGCTGAGGAATTTCTTCAGATGAAAAAGCTGGGTTGGAGCCCTACGGAGTCAACACTAAGAAGTAACACACTATGAAAGAGTGTGTACAAGTACAAGGGCATTAAATAATTTTGAGTCCCTAAGGGGATGTGGCCAAAAATACAATAAAATAAAAACTACTACATCTTGATAGTTCCAAAATAGAGAGCAGTGGAAATACAATGAGCAAAATGTTTTACATAATTATTTAGAAATAATTTAGACTGGAATTAAGGTAATGAAAATAGGGAGAAAATGTTACATATGATATTAACAAATAATTTGTAGGGGTGCTCGGGTGGCTCAGTCAGTTAAGCATCTGACTCTTGATTTTGGCTCAGATCATGATCTCAGGGTGGTGAGATGGAGCCCTGCATCCGGCTCTGCGCTGGGCATAGAGCCTGCTAAGATATTCCCCCACACACTGGCCCCAGCTATCTCACTCTCTCTCAAAAAAAGAAAAGAAATAATTTGTAGAATGTGCTGGCTGATTAAATATGAGGAGCTCAAGAGAAGAAGCATAGAGGATGATTTGAAATCTTTAAAACTGGGAGAGAAAACAATGCTACTATTGTTAAAGAATACAGACCTCTAAAAGTAAACCAATATTAGGAGTCAAGAGAGAGATTTAGTTTCTCCTACGTTAAAATGAATGTGACTGTGAAATATCCAATGGAAATAGTAGCAAGTTGCTGAAAATACGTACCTAGACCATTAAGAGCAGGCCAGGACTGAGGGTACTAAGTTAAAAAATTATATATATAAAAGCAAAATAAGATACTTCACACCCACTGGGATGACTACAATAAAAAAGACATTAAAAAAACTCTGTATTGACAAAGCTGTAGACAAACTGGATCTCTCCTATGCTGCTGGTGGGAATGTAAAGTAGAACAGCCACTCTGGGGTACAGTTTGGAGGTTTCTTTGAAAGCACAACAAAAACTTACCATTCCACACTTAGAAAGCCTTCCAAGAAAAATGAAAACATATGCCCACACAAAGATTTGAGTGCTCATAGCTGCTTTACTCACAATAAGCCAAAATTGGAAAAATCACAATGTCCATAGACTATTAGTGGATAAACAAAATATGGGGCACCTACGTAATGTACTACTACGCAATAAAAAAAAGGAACAAACTATCCATACATGGAGGAACCTCAAAACCATTATGCTAAGTGAATGAAGCCAAACACAAAAGACTACCTGTTGCCTGATTCCATTTATATGAAATGTCCAAAAAAGGTAAGTATATAGAAATAGAAAGCAGGTCAGTCTTTGCCTTGAACTGTGGATGGGAGCAGAAATTAACACCAGACGGGCAAGAGAGCACTTTTTGGGGTGGTGGACATGTTCAAATACTGGATTGTGGCAATGGTTGCACAACTCTATCAATTTACGAAAAATCACTGAACTGTACATTTACAATGAATGAACCTTTGGATGTGTAAGTTATATTTCAGTAAAATTGTTAAAGGTCATTTTCTTGAAAATGGTGGTTGAAGTCCAAGAAGTTTTTGTAATCTCAAGAGTAGACATAAGAGTTCAGAACCAAGAGCTACATTTGGAGGGATTTTCATTTGAAAAATAGGAAGAAAAATGAGCTAATGATGAAAACAAAAAGCAGACTGAGAAGTTAAGGGGAAAAAAAGAACCATGGAGTTAAAATATCTATGGGAGCAGATTCTTTTAAGAAGAAAGTTCTGTCCAAAAACATTAAATACTACAGAGAGATCAAGTAGCATGGGAACTAAGAAAAAACATTGGTTTTGGCAGCTAAAACCTAATTGGTGAAGTTGAATTCAAGAAGCTAGAAAAATAAAGATAAAAGCAAAAAAAAAATTAGGAAAAGAAAAATGTAGAGTGATAAATAAATTCAAGAGCTGTTTCTTAGAAAAGATGAACAACATAGATTGTTTTTAAAGTAGAAGTTCCAAGTTCATAAACAAAAGAAATAAAGAAAAAGAATATACAACAGACCCAGAGAAATAATTAAAAATTCTCTAATTTTTCTAAGAAAATATAAAATTATTATGCTAAATGAAATTTAAAATACCAAAATCACGGTTAATTTTCCAGGAAAAAAATACAAATTTTCAAAGCTGACTCAAAATGTGATCTCAGTGGGGCGCCTGAGTGGCTCAGTCAGTTAAGTGTCTGCCTTCAGCTCAGGTCATGATCTCAGGTCCTGGGATCTAGCGCTGTGGCAAGCTCCCGGCTCAGCGGGGAGTCTGCTTCTCCCTCTCCCTCTGCCCCTCCTCCCTCCTCTCTCCTTCCATCTTCCTCCTACCTCCCTCCTCCCCCCTCCTACCTCCTTCCTCCTCCCTTCTGCATACACAGGTGCTCTCTCTCTCTCTCTCTCTCTCAAATAAATAAATAAAATCTTTTAAAAAATGTGATTTTGAAATCATGAATACATATTTATTATGCAAAATGAGAAAGCCATTTTTTTATTTTTTATTGTTATGTTAATCCCCATACATTAGAGAAAGCCATTTTTTAATTGCTCTAGAAACATGATGAGCTGAGACCATTTCTCCAGAATATTCTACCAACTCCAGCATCCAGATAGTGTGTGACCTTGAGATATTAACTTCTCCAAGCATCAGTTAATACAAATTAGTAATGAATTACTGATGGAAATTAAAGTTCATCCCAAGCCATCTTCAAGAAGAGACTTATGTTAAATTTTGCTATTGACAGGCTTTATTTTTTGGGAGATGAAGATTAACAATAAAGTAGGCTTTATTTTTTATAAAATTTATTCTATTAAGAAAAGATGCTTTCTGGAAATTACAGTTCCAGCATTTACTAGTTGTGTAACTATATGCAAGTTACTTAATTTCTTCAAGGTACCGTTTCTTTAAAAGCGAAATGAGGATAATAATACCTCCCTTAAGACACTGTCATTAAGAAAAAAAGACATGATTGTTAGACACATTGTTGATACACACACACACCCCTCTTGTAAAGTGTCTCACTTATGGTAGGCATTCAAGAAATGGTCTTAAATCACATTTTGTACCTTCTAAATTTCTCCAGATAGTTACTATGCAAACATTGTTATTTGCTTATTTAGAATAAAACAGAAACATAAAATATACTTGGACTTCACAATAGAAATGTACCTGGGAGCTTATTTACAAAATAATTGCTTATAAATTTCATTTGTCAATTTGTCATGTACGTTAAATAACCTTGTCATGTGAATAAACCTGAGCAAAAGTTACATCCTAATGAGTGAAGAGGCTCCCAGGTTACAGACAGTAACCTGTCTACAAATTACTCTTGAACATTTCAGGGAAGAAGTGTGGTGTCTGTGTGTGTGTGTGTGTGTGTGTGTTTAGGGAGACAGAAAATAATAAAGCAAATGTGGTAAAATGTTTTCATTTGGGGAATCTCGGTAGAGCATATTTGGGAATTCTTTGCAATTTTTCTCCAAGTCTAAAACTATCTTTTAAGAAATTAGCCCCTATGTTCCTATTACATAAAAACTAAATGTTTTTCCTATCTTGGCTTTCCTTAAAGAATATATGGCACATGTCTTTTAAGTATAAAATGAGTCAGGCACAGAAAGATTTTGCATTTAGGGTAAGGAGATCCAACATTGCCTACACTATTGGTTTTATGTGGCCAATTACCAGAGGTTCTCTAAAGTACTGGGGAAATTAACCTCCCACCTCTCTATATGAGTCTTTGTAGAAATCCTATAGGTCACCTGTCTTGTGGGTCAGTGCTCTTCGGGTCAAATTCTCAATGGTGGAATAGAAGTTTCAGAGAATGTGCCAAAGGAAACTTTCTTGTGCACGTCTTCATATACCATAAAATGCCCACTTATACATTTATTCTTAAAATCTTGAATGGGCACTGCAAAACACAGCTGGAGATTAAGTCTGATGAGAAATCTCATTACCTTGTTGCTTTTCCTTTCCTTTCCATTTATCCCTTGCTTTTCCCTTCCTTTCCATTTCTCTCTTTAGCTTACTCGAGCACTGTCTACTTCTTACTCTTCCTTCCTCATTATACCATTTCATGGCTTTAGTGGGCTTTAGTGAGCCAGTTTGTTTCCTTTCCTCTTTCCACAAAAGCAAACTAAGTTTGAAAATTAAATCAGAATTAATAAGGATTAGAAGTCAATGTTATCAAATGCAGAAGGAAAGAGAGGGGAAGTAGATGAAATTTGACAATATTTATAAATAGGAAGGAGTGGGAAAACAGCAGAGAAATGAGAAAGACAGATTAATTATGTCTGTCTCATCACATCCCTTCCTCTTCCATATGTTGTATATCACCTCTAGCAATTTACCACACTCAAGCTCCAAGATAGCGGGAGGCAAAGGATTTCCTGAGACACCACGGCTCAGTGCGGCTTCTCACCTCTTCTTCACAGGCCCACATTCAGAAAAACAAAAACACTCAACAGTAAGCAAAAGTTCACTTTGGACTGCTTGTTCCTCCTCGAGGCCTGGTTTCTAGGCAGATTTTTTCCTAGCCTATGGAAATGTTTTAGCGTTAATTTGATCATGGTTTCTTTCACACTTCCTTACCAAAGTACTAAAAAAGGGAATTCACAGAAATTAAATGGAGTGCCATCAGCGACATTTTCACAAGTGTTAAAGAAGTGAATATGATAATAGATTTCAGACTAAGTTCTTCAACTTATTTAGTTCACTGGGTGTTATAAATTAGTCATAGTCCAAGTGTGTATATCAAACAAAAAATTTGAATTTTTAACATGTAGGTCCCAAACTTGAACCATATTATTGACCCTGCATCCATGTAAACCTCCCTAATTCTTCCATATGCAACTCTATCCTCAACTTCCAGTTCCCAGTACTTATTTTATTGTGGCTACTTAAGATGTGTCTATGTTCATTTTCATGGCTTAGAATATAAGTTTCATTAGCTATAAATAGCATAATTGTGTTTCCTAGGACACATTAGACCTGTATAGTTAGATCAAATTATTTTATTTGACTTGTGGCCCTTTAAAAATATATGTTCTCCTCTCTGGAGAATAAGTTTGAGGGCAAGCTTGCCATAGAATTAGTAACCGCATCTCTTCTGAGGGGCTTAATCTCAAAAGGACATCATGTGCCAAGAACAACTGAAATTATATTTAAAATAAAATGAACTGATTGAATGTAATCAGAGGCTTTCAAAAAATATATTTTTTAAAAGATCAAGGAATCCTATTCATGCAAGATACATGTATTTATCAGTTCAGGGTGCCATGAAAAAAATACCACAGATTGGGTGGCTTAAATAACAGAAGTTCACTTTCTCAGAGTTCTGGAGGCTGGAAGTCCAAGATCAGGGTGCCAACAACACTCGGGTTCTGGTGAGCACTATCTTCCTGGCTTGCAGAAGGCACTTCTCACTCTGTCCTCAGGTGGTGGGCAGAAAGAAAGAGCAAGCATTCTGGTATCTCTTCTTACAAGGGTACTAATCCTATCATGAGAGCCCCACCCTCATGACCTCATCTAAACCTGATTTCCCAAAGATCACACCTCCAGATACCATCACACTGGGGGTTTGGGTTTCATCATATGAATTCTGGGGGACACAACTCAGTCCATACCTACAAGCAGAATTAAATGTTTTGGCAGTCCCATTACACTGCTGATTCATCCTGAATTCAATGGAATGTGAAGCCCCATGTCTTTTTACATTTTGCTGCCGCTGAGCCCTTCACTCTCATCCTTTATCTGGGCAGTGGCTCTAAAGTTAACAGTGCAGACCACTATAATAATCAATATTCGTGGTTTTTTTTGTTTTGTTCTGGGTTTTTTTTTTTGCATCTGATTCATTATTCCAGGATTTTCATACCTTTGGGGTAGGGAGACCTTCCTAGCTTTGCATTATCTTCATGTCTAATGAGCTTGCTTTACATATGTCCATCTGAGTCAATAATTGAAATGATAAATACAAAAGAGAAGAGGGGAGAAGTTTAGAGTCTAGCCATGGAATTTTCCCTATGTGTTATATAAACCCATCATCCATATCCCTTGGCTTCTGTCATTCAATAAGCCCATCTAGTTATACTCATATACATTTCATATTTTATCTAATCCATATGAAAATTGTCAGGTGTTTTGTAAAATACTTTCAAAATTCCAAGTACACTATGCCTACATCATTTTTTGGATTCCTCATTCCAGTAAACCTGACAAAAATTTGAAATGAGATAGACTACCACATTTTGCTCTTGGTAAACTATGCTGATTCAGTGGTCAAGTATTCTTTCTGTGAATCTTTCCTAATCTAACTCTAGTCTACACTGGCATGTAGTTTACCTTGAATCTCTGCAAACTTTAGGCTTCAGTGAATGGTTCTGTGTTGGAAATGTAGCTCAGATTTTCTTTTTCTATACTTAGACTTAACTCATTTCGTTTATTTCCATGACATGATTTTTCAGGTAACTTCTGTATTGCTTGAAACTGGGTTGAGCACATAAGAAGTTCCTCAAAAGTGCTCATTAAATGAATAACGTTCCCTCATGGAGCAACTATGGGAAGTTAGTTTGTCATTATAGGAGAAGAAAATGGCAAAGGAATTTTGAGTAAGTTATAGGAATTGAGGAAGCAGAGTAAAATGAGAATGGGGGACATGGTACAGACTAACTGAAGAACATACAGAAAGAAACAAGGGAAAGATTCAAAAAAGAATAACGGAAGACAGACAATGCTGGTTCCATTACAACTTGGGAATCATTAAAGTTTGAGTAAGAGGTAGAGGGGCCAAGGGCAGGCTGCCACAAGATGGGCCACTTTGGCATGAATGTTATTTTGAGTTAAAAGTAATCAGAACCCAGCAGATGCAGGAAAAGCTCTCATCCTGGTCCTCAATTGCCTAAATTTCCTTCAGAAAGGAGAGCCTGTATCAGGAAGAGGGCTATTAACAGAGACTCCCCTTTACCTAAGAAGCTTAACGGCATAATAGGGCAGACTTTGTTTTTCAAAACATCTTTCACCTTCTACCAATGGCCTTCCTCCCCTTTGTATCCTTAGACCCTACACCTCTCTTTAGCTCATATAAGCTTCATGTTGCCTCATGGTCTTTAAAATTTCATGTCTGTGGTGGATTCCTCATACATACACTATTAAATTTTATTTTCTCCTGTTAATCTGTCTCATGACAATTTGATTCTAAGTCCAGCTAGAAGGACCTGGAAGGGCAGAAGAAGGTCTTCCTCCCCGACAGGAGCAATAAAGACCAAGGGTACAAAGTAAATTGAGTAAAGAAAGTCTGTTAAGAGAAAGACAAATAAGTGGCAAAATACTTTTTTAACATTCCAGAAAACAAATACAAAAGAGATACAAGATCATGGTTAATTATGTCAAAAGTTTTCTGAAGAGGTTATTATTCTGAGCACATTTAAAACCATAGGATGACAAGGTGGGCTTGGAGAGGACCAGGACACACCAGAAGTTACTAGTTATTCTTTCCTCTCACCCTGCAGGACTATTTGATGCAATTTCACCCATAACTTGACACCTACCCTTTACTTCAGCCATAGTATTTCTATTTGCTTATCTTTTTTTTTTTAATTTATTTTTTCCCATTTAAGGTTTTGTGAGAAAACTAACTCTGCAAGTGGAAATGTTTGTAAGCCATTGATTTGCATCAATGCATAACTCCATTACATTCCATTCAAAAGTAATGTCAGAAACAAAAATGCAGGATTTTAAAATTTAAAAGTAAAATAATTATGCTCAAAGAACTTCTACGACATAGAGGAAACTACAAATCAAAGTGGATAATATTTTTCATTTGTCTAGGCTTCATTCAATGTTACTATTGTGAATGCCATAGAATTCACTCATTACATGAAATGTTTCTAAGAATTTGTTTATGTGAGACAATAGGCTTCCATAAAGTTACCCAAAACTGAAAGTTCTCCCACCTTCTGAGCTTAACCTGCCATTTAACTTTTCAACAAAAAGACTTTAACCCAGGGGCGCCTGGGTGTTTCAGCTGGTTAGGCAGTTAGGCATCTGCTTTCAGCTCAGGTCATGATCCCAGGGTTTTGGGATAGAGCCCTACATGGAGCCCCGCATGAAACCCCGCCTAGAGCCCCGCATTGGGCTCCCAGCTCAGCCAGGAGTCTGCTTCTCCCTCTCCCTCTGCCTGCTGCTTCCCCTGCTTGTTTTCTCTCTCTCTCTCTGTCAAATAAATGAATAAAATCTTTTAAAAAAAGACTTTAACCCAACTAGTTAATTTCTAAGGGCATTCTTGATTTTCTTTTTTCTGGTTACCACTGGCTTCTTTTTCTTGTGTCAGTCAAAAGTTTAGTTTCACTTTATCTTGTTCCTCTTATGCATTACTTCAAATCATGTACAACATTCTCCTGGTTTCTTTCATTTTTCTCAAATAGGCCTAATACAAGACCGTACCTGTAGAGCCTAATTTACCAACGATTTTTGGCAACAAAGTGTGAAAATTACATAAACAATATTTTAAAAATCTTAACATTAGTTATCAGATACAATTCCACACTCTACTGGGCATTTCCTACCATGAGTAATTTCTCTTTGATCACGGCCAACTTTGGTAACTTTCTATGTCCTTTTCCAATCTCTACAAGATAGTCTCCAACTCACTGTTCTGGCTCATTTCTTGTGAAGGGCAGTTCAGCTCTCCATCCCCCACCCCAAATAATGTTTGGGCTCAGGTTTGCATACTCAGAAATTCATGAAGATGACTTGCTAAACAAAGGGCTACTGACTTTATATTTCCGCCATTCAACAGTAAAGCACCTGAGGGCTCTTTGAAATTGGTTTCCAAATTCTTAGAAAGGTTCCCTCCAGCTGTCTCCAGCGAGATCTTACGTGTCCTGAAGTTTTATTTTTCCAGAAAATCAACTCACAACAACTACAGACATAGGCAAAAAAAACCCCAAAAAACAAAAAACCTGGTATCACAGTTGTTCCCCAATCATCAAAAACCCATTTTACTAACAAACTCTATTAATGGTTCAGCCATATTATCAATCTGATGAGAATACACAAAGCATAGTTTAAAAAAGTAACTATTCTATCACCTCATAGAATTCACTTTTGACCAACTTCCTGAAGGTAGGGGTTTGCGGAACCCAGAGTTAGAAAAGAAGGAAAGTAAAAGAGTCTTTCCACCCCTTGGAAGTTGGGGGAATCCACTAGCTTAATTTGTAGTCACCAAAGGAACATGATTCTCTTTTCTCTCCGTGGACTTTGTTGCTACTTGGATTTATGGAGACAATATTTCCTGGGTCTCTAGACTTATGCCTGAGACTAAAGTTGCACAGACGGCCATTTACATTTCTTTAGAAGACTTTTTAACTCTGGAGCTCTAACAACTGCTTTTGAGCAAAGGGAAATGAGGTAACTTTGAAGATCAAAGTCATGCATTTTGTGTTTCTTCCTTACCATTGCTATACTATGTGTTGGCTGACACAGCCTGAAGATACAGCATGATGCACGATATGTGTTTAAGGGCGGGAAACAAATCAACCTGAAGCAACTGACAGTCACCTTCTTCAATATACCAATTTGTGCACAAGTATTGATTTTCTTTCTCCTTTTCTTCAAGAGCCAGAAGGTGGAATCTGACTACCTATTTTAATATTTGAGTTTATTTCATTAAAATATATTATGCTTACATAGAGGACTTAAACTTAGTTTTATTATTAAGTGTGGGATTAAGTACAACAAATTAACTCTCTGGAGGAAAAAAATAAATAAACCAAAGCAAAAAATATAGAAAGGCAATAAGGCCATCCATCCTCACATCCACAGAGTAGATCAGAATGGTCTTCAAATGATTATGACCTAAATATTTTATGTAGATTTTTACAGTGATTTCGAACTGTTTAAATGGTAGTAAAATGGGACACCTGGGTGGCTCAGTCAGTTAAGCTGCCTTCAGCTCAGGTCATGATCCTGGGGTCCTGGGATTGAGCCCCGCGTCAGGCTCCCTGCTCAGCGGGGAGCCTGCTTTTCCCTCTCCACTGCTCTCCCTGCTTGTGCTCTCTCTCTCGCCTCTCTCTCTCATTAAATAAAATCCTTAAAAAATAAAATAAATGGTAGTAAAATTATTAAAATGGGAAGTTAAGAAAAACATACATTATCTTTCAAATTACTCTTACTCAGGCTTAAATTTTAGAGATCCAATTGGATCTTAGATCTAGAAACAGAGAGGAATGCAAGGAAATGACTCTTCGACTTAGAAGGCCCAGTAGCTTTCCTTTCCCTCTTAGCCTATGATTTTGTTCACTGTGACTTATTGGCCACATTATTAGTAAAACTGAGGAAGAACAAATAGTAAGATGTAGATGAAATGTTTTTAAAAATGTTATTCCTCTTTTTATAATTTCATTGAACTTCTGTATATTCATTCATTCATTGAAAAAATACTTTTTGTTACTATTCTGTACAAACTCTCTGTGTTGAATACAAAGAAGAACAATCTATGGTTCCTGTCCTCAAGTCACCCACAATATAGCCTGGAAGCTGTTACAGAGAGATAATCAAAATGCAACACAGTGAGGACAATGACAGACAGATGCAAAACTACTACAAAAGCTCAGAAGGCATTTTCTGAGGATCACAATGAGAGCAAGTAGGAGAGTCCAGAAAGACTTCCTAAAGAAGGGGACCTGAACCGACTCTCCTACCATTAGCAGGAATTCCACAAAGACAAGTGGGTTAAGAGGGTAGCAACTGCATTCCAGACAAGGGACAATAGGAGAAAGGGTGGCAGATGAAGTTGGCTGGTGCCAAATTACGGAGTTGCTTATATGCTACATTAAAGAGTTTGATATTTTGGGCGCCTGGGTGGCTCAGTTGGTTGAGCGACTGCCTTCGGCTCAGGTCATGATCCTGGAGTCCCGGGATCGAGTCCCACATTGGGCTCCCTGCTCGGCAGGGAGTCTGCTTCTCCCTCTGACCCTCCTCCCTCTCATGCTCTCTGTCTCCCATTCTCTCTGTCTCAAATAAATAAATAAAATCTTTTAAAAAAAAGAAAAAGAGTTTGATATTTTACCCTGTAAGAGTTAGGACTCCTTCAAAGCGTTATATACCAATAGGTGACACAGTCAAATTTGAGTTTTAAAGAGATCACTCTGGTGTCAGGATGAAGAATTAATCACAGCAGGATAAGCCTGGAGGCAGGCAGAGGAGGTAGAAATCTATTACACGAGAGATTGAGGGTTAACCCAAAGAGTGTTACAAGGACAGAGAGAAGAGAACCTATTGCAGCGCTGTTTAGGTGGGGAAACTGGTAAGATTTCGTGACATCTATGGTATGGTATATAAGAAGGGTGGGATCTGTAGCGACTTCCCTATTTCCTGTACGGCTGCTGGATAGAAAGTAACACCATCAAATAAGATAGACTATAGGGGGAAGGAAAAGTTGTAAGAGGAAACAATTTAGGAGTGCTGAGACTGAAGCACCCATAAGGCATCCAGGTAGAGGTATCTAGTTGGCAGATGAATAGGAGACGAAACTGTGAAAGTTCAGATTAGCATCAATGATTCGGCAGTCTTCAGTAAAACTTAGGGGCATGAGAATGGCCAATATCTCTCAGAAAGATCATGACCAGGAAATTTGGGCCTTTAGAAAAACCCTTAACAAGTCCAACCAGGAAGAGGTAGGCAGACAGAGTTCCCAGCAGAAACCAAGAAGCTACTGTCCATTTTTCAAAATGATCCACATGATTTAACGAGAGTGCTTACTGATAATCCTAATAGCCTGCATTTTCCTCTAAAAAATGGCAATGCGGATGGCAGATACTTATGTGCTGAGGATGTAGACCCCACAAATTGGAACTTGTAGTTAGCCTTGAATATTTCTCTGCCTGAATTTTTATTTCTAAATGTAAATTCTAATGGAGGGTTGTTAATAATCTTCTTGCAGATAAAATTCCTCTTCAAACATTTACATATTTTTTTCTTGTATGAAGCACTTAGTAAAAAACAATTTCTTGCAGAATGGCACTGAAGAATTGGGAGAACTTTGAGAGCTTGACTGCAATGGAGCAAAATAAGACAACAGGTTTCTTACCAGATGAAGAAAAAATAAACAAGTTGCTCCGTGCTTTATTAGTCAGGGGTTAGCTGTGTATAAAAGACCATATTGCAAAATTCTACACACAAAGACAAGTTGAACAATTTTCCTTTGGAAAATTACTTATATGTTTCTAGTACTTTTTTCCCCCCACAGTTAAATCTCTGTTCCTGTCCTTGTCATTTCACATCTGATATTCCAAAACCCATTCCTCACCACCTGTCTTCACTCTTTTCAATCTGTCCAAACTCTTCTAGTTCAAATCATCTTTAAAATTTCTTCTTTAACCACAGTACATTCTTCCTTAAGATTACTTTTCAATGTAATCACTATGTCTAAATCAACATTTTCTGTGAGCCCCTGGGGACATTCTAGTAACATGGTCTTAGCCTCAGAGTAAGTACCTGTACCTAATAACAAATATATATTTTTAATTGTAACAAATAGCAATATGTTGTACTATGCACAATTAAAAGAAACAAAAACTAGTAATTCTACTGAGTGTATATTTATTAAAATTTTTAAGGCCTTTTATCTGGTTTATTTTATTACCTTCTTCCCTTTGATAGAGGTTATTTTCATTTTAAGATGGAAGAAACTAAGACCCAGAGATAGGGTCTTACTATCTTACTTACAAACTTACTCAAGATAAAAATGAATACCAGAACTGTTTTCTTAACTATTTACCCAGTGCTTTCACTACTAAAGTAAAATGATACGCTTTACACTCCCCAGTATCAATGCCAGTAAAAAAGGGGGAGAGGGGCAACATTACTGGTGTCTATCATATAGTTGGCACTGAACGAAATCAGTTATACAATTATTCGGCTTTACTCCTCCAATAACCCACCTTTTTTTTTTTCCCTGAGGATGCAGAGAGTATAGGAACCAATAATATTACTCATTACATAAGTAATAAAGTAGCATAATTTATTACATAAGGAATAGAGGAATAATTTGAAACTATGCTTCTGACCCCAAAGTGTGTGCTTTTTCCACTTAAGTGCACTATCTCACACAGTAAAAAGCTGAGTCCATCTCCATCTGTTATATTTTCACAGTAGACTTCTGTTGAGTGACTATTATGTTACACATATATCCCAGACAAGGTTATTGAAAAAAAAAATGCCATCAGCCCTGACCTTGAGAAGCTCCCAGTCTAAAACTACAGATTTTTCCTTGGCAATGGGGGAGAGAAGGGAATGAAGGATGTTTTGTTAAAAAGAATAAAAGATAAAACAAAAGATGTAACAAGCGGGTGATTGCTCAGTAACAAAATTCTGAAGCCAGTGATTCCCGAATTTTATTTTGTTACTCTCTTAGGATATTGATTATACCCACAGGTAACCTATGTCTCTCAAAGAAAAGAAGGGCAAATTTTAATCCACATAACAAACCATCAGCGGCAGAGGGATATTAAGCATAAAATTAAATAAATAATGATATCTCCTTTGTTACCCCATCAGGAAGCATTGTACTTCAAGGGATGAAATACAGTATGTTTAGTGCAAATTCTGAAAGCACACCTGATAAGGTAATTTGTCCATATGCCTATTTAGAAAATGCTCATTGATTAGAGCAGTGAAAAGAAACTGTTGTGTGCTTGGAAACGAACACTGAAATGTTAAGTAAAGTGCAAACAGAAAGCAGAATTGTGCTTTGTTTAAATTATCTACTAGCCCTCATTGAATCAGCATAATAATATTATAAAGCTCATATACCATTTGCTACTACTATCAACCCTCCTGCTGCTAAATTATTTCTATCTAAGGTGCAAGAATCTTACATAAACAGAATCCCATGAAAGTAATCCTATTATTCTTACCAAATTCAATCATTAATACATGTTTATTAAGGAACTACTATGAGCCAGGCACTTAATAGAAGTTTCCTTGAAAAATGGACAAAATCTTGGGAAGATTGACCTCATTGAACACAGAAACTATGTCCCGTTCATTCTTTTTTTTTTAAGATTTTTATTTCTTTATTTGACAGAGAGAGAGAGAGCGAGAGCAGGAACACAAGCAGGGGAGTGGGAGAGGGAGAAGCAGGCTCCCCGCGGAGCAGGGAGCCCGATGGAGGGCTCGATCCCAGGACCCTGGGATCATGACCTGAGCCTAAGGCAGACGCTTAACGACTGAGCCACCCAGGCGCCCCTGTCCCATTCATTCTGCATTACTTTAACACACATTAAATAAAGTCACATTTGTAACAGGTTTAGATGAGTATTTATTAAGTGTGGATTTAAGGAGTCTGATTCTTGGTAAATTCAAAATTCATTTGAAACATATGGGTTAATTATTTCAATCCAAATTCATCTTTTTCAAGTTTAAATGAATTGGTTTTGAAACATGAATTTAGAAAGGCAAAAAGACTAATCAAAGAGGCTCCTAAGACTTCTTGCCCCTGGAGAAACATATGGATGTTATTTAAAATCAATTCAGAAAAAAGACAGGTTGAAATTTTTTTTTTTTGACAGGTTGAAATTTCTTATTTAAATCAAAGCTTGTCTTTGCAGTATTATATACTGCATGATTATTAGAAGATAAGTATCAGACGGAGTTCACTTTAGCAATCAATATAAACTGACTCTGGCTAATGTAAGCAAATAAAAGGATTTTTAAAAAGATGTTAGGAGCTCCCAGATTTGAATTATAGTAGTCTCCCCTTATCCATGGGGGATATGTTCCGAGACCCCCAGTGGATGCCTGAAACTGCAAATAGTACTGAACCCTATATATACTGTTTTTGCCTATACATACATGCCTATGATAAAGTTTAACTTATAAGTTAGATACAGTAAGAGATTAATGACAATAATGAATAATGAAATAGGACAACTGTAACACATACTCAGTGAAAGTTATGTGAATGCAGTCTCTGTCTCTGAAAGTACCTTATTGGACTGTATTCACACTTCTTGGGATGATGTGAGATGATAAAATGCCCATATGGGGCGCAGTCAGTCAGATGAGCATCTGACTTTGGCTCTGGTCATGATCTGGGGGTCAGGGATGGAGCCACACATCAGGCTCCCTGCCCAGTCGGGATTCTGCTTGTCCCTCTGTCCCTCTCCCTGCTCTCTCTCTCTCTCTCTCTCTCTCTAATAAATAAATAAAATCTTTAAAAAACAAAATCAAATAAATAAATAAAATGTCCACATGATGCGATGAAGTGAGGTGAGTGACCTAGGCATTGCGACGCATTAGACTACTACTGACCTTCTGACAATACATCAGAAGGAGGATCATCTGCTTCCAGCCTGTACTTGACTGCAGGTAACTGAAACCATGGAAAGCCAAACCACAGGAAAGGAAGACTGGAGAAAAAGAATCAAGTAGCAACAACACAGCCAGAACTGTTAACCTTAAAAGTAAAACCCCCAGTTATGTTACCAGCAAAAAGGGGTTTACTCAGGAAGACCAAAGAATTGCAACACAATACAAGCAAGCTAAGGCAAAACAATAGGCAAGTTCAGAGAACAAAGGAGAGGAAGGCTTTTCTAAAGAGGAAAGGGGGGAAACTGGGGAGGCCATTATAAACAAAAAGTCCATTGGAGTAAACTGGGAGTCCAAAGTATAGTGGTTTTTCCGCTGACTGAGTTGTGATAATCTCTTATTGGCTGGGCTGTTGCCAGGGCAAAAGAAAAGCTTCTTCCTCCTGCTGGGATAGTAAGGTAGTAGCTAAGTAAGGTAGTAGCTAAAGTATCTCAACTGGCAAGGTGTGGTCTCTTTCTGTTGTGTCTGCAATGACCACAAGCGGTCCGGCATGAGAGCTCCCCCTGCTGACCTCCGACTGCATTTTAAATGAGGTTTCCGTTTGTTAATAACTACAGCCAAAATCCAACCAGAGAACTTCGGCAAAAAGGAACACTGTTACTGCCGCCCCTAATTTCTCAATCCCACATCTCACTCTCCCACACTGTAGACACTGGATGCTGTGTGACACCACTTTTCACTGTCACATCCAAGGAGTTGTTTTGTTGTTGTTGTTGGTTTGTTTTGAGATTTTATTTATTTGAGAGAGAGAGAGAGCACGTGCGCACACACTAGCAAGCAGGAGGGTCAGAAGGAGAGAGAGAAGCAGACTCCCTGAACAGGGAGCCCCATGTGAGGCTCGATCCCAAGACCCCAAGATCATGACTGGAGCTGAAGGCAGATGCTTAACCGACTGAGCCACCCATGAGCCCCACATTCAAGGAGTTTCTACTGTTCTCCCTGCCTGGCACCATTTGCTTTTGATTTAAGGTCCAAAGTGAGTGGTCTGATTACTGAATGGTCTGATTGCTCTAGTAGTCTAGATCACAATATATTATACTCACAAAATGGAAGAAAATTCAGATGCTGTATAGAATGTTTTAAAGATAAATGTTAGCAAAAAGACAATATTAATGTTTGACACTGTGATAAAATTGCCCTGCATTCTTTGCCTCTTATCCTCTGATTTTGTCCAATTTTTCCTTTTCTGTTTTCTTTTATAAGTCTATAAGGTGCCTTCTCTTACAGAATTTAAAGTCACATCCCTGTCCCTTAAGACTTGACGATATCTGTATTAGATATGATTAGATTCATCTGTGTAAGACAGAAAGCCTTTAAAACAGCACTGGTTTTAACAAAATAGTTTTCCTATCCCTCACAAAATGATTTTGGAAATCAGCTACCCCAAATTGCTATGGTGGATCATTAGTTATAATGAGATCAAGACTCTCTTCTTTCATTACACCATGAAGGTTACCTCATGGTCCCAAATAGCTGCCAGAACTCCAAATATCACATGTGTTATAGGCCAGCAAAGTGAAAAAGTGGAAGGGCCAAAATGATGTTTGCCTCTTCCCTAGTAAGGAAATCTCTTAGAAGTCACACACAAAACTTGCTTACCTCTCACTGGCTGTAACTTAGTCACCTATTTATACCTAGCAGCTAGAGAGTTAGAAAATATATCTTTGGGACACCTGGGTAGCTCAGTCCTTGGGTGTCTGTCTTCGACTCAGGTCATGATCCCAGGGTCCTGGGATCGAGCCTCGCATAGGGCTCCCTGCTTGGCGGGAAGCCTCCTTCTCCCTCTCCCACTCCCCCTGCTTGTGTTCCCTCTCTCATTGTCTCTCTCTGTCAAATAAATAAATAAAATCTTTAAAATATATATATATATATATATATATACACACACATATGTATATCTTTAACTTGGACAGCAATGTCCCCAGACTAAAAATTGTGATTCTGATACTACTGAAGAAGGGGTAAGTGGCTAATGGGGGAAGAGGGGGTGTATATAGCATTGTCTCAAACAATTCCTTTTTACTGTGGCTCCCAGTATCCCATATGTGGTATTTTTGTCCCACAAATAAAATTAGCTGCAATAAACAAGCATCATCTTCTAGAACGCACACAATTCTTTAAAAGTAGGCCTCTCTACTACATAGTCATTGTTTGCCTCCCCAGGTGCTATTTCCTGCTCTCCAAAAATAACAACTAGATTATATTAGGGAATTTTTGTTCCTTTAGTCTCAGCCATATGCTTTACTATACTCCATCCTCAAATCCAGTGCTCTAGTTTAGCCTATCACCCTGATCCTAATATTTCAGTCCAAAACTGGTATCTTGCTGGGACTAATTTCACTCAATAAAAAACAAGAAATTTGGGGGTAGAGGTGTCTGGGGGAAATATCAGCCAGGTAATAATTAATTTTTGTTTATATACAACATGCCAACTATTGTTCTAGGCACTTAGAATATAGGAGGGCACTGATTCAGGTGCAGACAACAGTAAGTATTCTAAGCTTAAGCACAAAGGCATTTACAGCAGGGTGCTCACAAAATCATTGAAGGAGCTAAAGAAGCCAGACGAAGTCTCAGTCTTTAGAAATGATTCCCAGAACACCAAAGAAGAACAGCCCTAATAAGGCAGTTGCTTTCCCTGTTACCAGAAACCTGCTTGATCAGAAAATGGCACCTTGAACTGCTAACTCCACTATCATTGTTTCCTCCAAGATCCAGGCTGTTGGCCCCAAGATCACATCGCCTCAACTAAAATTCAAGCCCCATTTCCATGCCTCTTGACACTCATGAGACAAAAATTGGGCACTGGGAACTCCAATAACATTGATGAAGAAAAAGCAAACAAACAAAATCTCCACAACTGTGCTTTACCTACAGAACCAGCTGAAACCAAAAGTGGAGCCTGGCTTCTTTCCACCTTTCAAATCTCACATTGGTACCTCTGTTGGCAGAAATATGTCATCTGAAAGGGAGTCTAGAAACTGTCTTAAGCTCCCCAGTCTCAGAAACAAAGAAAAGTATATTATACACAAATGAGAATGGAGCTTTTGCATTCAGTATATAATAGCTGTCCCATGCAGTCAACGAGATAGATGGAATCTTTTGTCTTCCAAAATATTTGGGTAAGTGAAGAGCTTATGTCCTCATAAGGAGCCTCCCTTCTTTTTGAGAATGTTAAACTACTTTAAAAAAAAAAAAAAAGATTTTATTTATTTGTCGGTGAGAGAGAACACACAGGGGGAAGGGCAGAGGGAGAGGGAGAAGCAGGCTCCCCGCCGAGCAGGGAGCCCGATGCGGGGCTCGATCCCAGGACCCTGGGATCATGACCCGAGCCGAAGGCAGACGCTCAATGACTGAGCCACCCAGGCACCTGGTGCTGCCTAATTCAAACTGATTTTTGCTCAGCTAAACTCTTGAAAGTTTTAATATACTTCAGTTTATCCTTTTAACAGGAGCAACCAGAATGGGTCTATATTCTGGATAGTGTGGTGAGTAGAGGTGAGGCTCTAACTTCTCCTAGCCATTTAACTATCTTAACTGGACGGCAGACAATCTAAAAATGACACTGATTAATGATGAAGAGTAGAGCCAAGGAATTCATAGAGAAATATATACCTGAAGCTCTGATGATATCAGGAACCTCTAGATCAAGCAATGTCTTTTGCGTTCCTTGAACTTCTCTGTTAGCTAACAGAGTCCTCAGCTCTTTATTTTTGGTTAAGCCAATTTGATTTGTATTTTCCATCTTTTGCAAGTGATTCTTAGTCACATAGAGTTTAGAACCAGGAATGGGGTATCAAAAGAGAATTAACATACAGAATTGGCTAACCTGAAGGAAGGAGAAAAGTGATGAGGATTCCATTATTTGGAGCTGAGAAACTGGCACCCTTTGTTGTATGAAAAGTGATGGCAGTTGTAGCTTTAGGCTCAGACCATGTATCCAGTGAGGCTGGAGCATTAAAGGATTCAGTAGGAAATTTTCAAGATATTAGTGTTGACGTGGTTTTGGAATATAGGTGAGGTTTGGTCGGGGGGTATGTCCAGAGCTGAAAACCAGGAAAGAATTCTTGAGACGTCTTTGGTGCAAAATGGTGGTTTTATTAAAGCACGAAGACAGGACCCATGGGCAGAAAGAGCTGCACTGGAGTTGTGAGGAGCAATTGATTATATATTATGGGGTTGGGTAGGTAAGGAAAAAGGGAGGTTTTCAAAAGAACTTTCATATGCTAAAGAGGACCTACAGGATACCTGAGGCCTTGCCATTGTCAACTGAGGTTGTTTTTCCCTCCACCCAGGCATTAACATTAAGATAGTAGGGAGCTTCCTGGAAGAAGGTGACACATAATCCCACCCAGGAGTTGGGGGGGGCGGGTAGCAGGGTGTCAGCTCATGCGTGCTTTGTCCTCCGATAGCCTTCTGCTCCCTCATCAGTGTGTTGGCTGCCTCCTATGGCTTTTTTTGCCATCATGTATCAACTATTTTACTCCAGGCATTTTTCTAACAGTTTACTTGTATTTGCTCATTTAACTATTCATAATAACTGATGACACTGTAACCAAATTCCAAGGGTTCGCTTCTTGGGGTGCATTAAATTGAACACAACCCAAGGAAGTGTTGAAAGCAACACTTATTACTTGTTACAAGTAAAGAGACAGGGAGATAGCTCTCAAAATACTATCTCCCCCGAGGCTGGTACAGGAGGGTGTGCCATTCAGTGTATTGGGGTTGAGGAGAGGGAACTTGCATACATTTTTTTTAAGATTTATTTATTCATTTGAGAGAGAGAGAGAATGAGTGGGGGTGGGCAGAGGGAGAGGGAGAGAATCTTAAGCAGACTTCCCACTGAGCACAGAGCCTGATGCGGGGCTCAATCTCAGGACCCCAAGATCACACCCTGAGCTGAAATGAAGAGTCAGATGCTCAATGACTGAGTCACCCAGATGCCCCAAGAACTTGTATACATATTAAGGAACTTATACATATTCTATTACTTAGGTACTTTGGTTCAGTTGTGCATGCCTAGCATGTCAACATGTTAGTGCATATATCATATGTTCAAAAAAATGGTGGAAAGCCCTGACCTTAGTATTATAATGAGTTAAAGGTAACTTCAGGACCATTCAGGGGGTTTCTGTGCAGGTCCTCATCTCCAAACCAACTGAAACTGGCTCACGTAAGGGGCTATCAAGTGAAACGCCTAAAGGGCTTTATGGCAGGAACTGCTGGTTCTGCAAAACAAAACCTATTCCTTCCCTGCCTTTGTCCCTTCCCCCTACTCCCTTCCACTGATGGCTTTCAGCCCTCTAATACAAGAAACTTCCCATTACATCCTACCTAATAACACAGCTACAATTTTTATCTCTATTTCATTGATGAGGAGACCAAAGTACTCTTCCTTAAGGACCGATAGAAAAGAGAATAATCTGGTCCAAAAAAAAAAAAAGATTCACTGTTCTCTGAATCATCCTTTTGGTTTGCTCCAAGCAATCAAAATTAACTGGAAGTTGACTTTGCACAGGTAGAAAAAAAAAAAAAAAATTAATGATCAGCCCATGCAAAGTCAGTGGCAGTAAAAATCATGGAGAAGAGCTGTTACCAAGTGATAAGACTGAAACTGAGGCAAATCTTATTGCTTAGGCATCTCCCAAGAAAAGTCTTGTTCCTTACTACATGCAAAGGGGACCTTCCCCTCTCATTGCAAAGATGCAGATGAGTGACTCCCCAGCCCCCAAACATCAATCTATTGTTCTGAATTGCTCCCAAAAAGAGAAGGCAGAGGCCATTAACCAACACCTATTTCTGGGAAATAGATTTCTCAGGCCAAGTTATACACTCAAAGACCATTATCTAGTAACATCCTTGGTTTTGTTTACTATCCTTTGAAGTTCAATAAAAGGAGTTTAAAGTCTGCTTAAAATTCAATTAAAGTATTGAGGAAATAGTTTGAGGACAAAACCTTCAATCAATTAATGAGACATTAAAGATGTTGATGACTCTTCCCCCAAGGCAATTCTCAGGCCTACACCCAGAGAAAGTGTGCAGTGTGAAGCCCTAAAGGTAAATACTACCCAAATCCTACCCAAGAGGTGATTGCAGTGAGGTGGATAACAGAGATACCTCCCAAGAGGTATAGAAGCACCAGATTGGCTGATTGGGAATTTACTCTACTCCCCAGTCAAGGTGTCTATGTTATGCAGGTCCGGCAGAAAACATGTGTGTTACAGACCGTTGATTAATATATATTTGTATCTGTTATCCCCCCTTGTATATTGATTGCACTGTAAAAAGCTAAACTCCCAAGTTAAATTTGCTCAGATCACATACAGGAAGTTAGATTTGAACAAGCCAAGAATATGGCCCACTACCTACAGTAGCCAGTGTTTATAGTTTTGGATCTGGATGCTGCAATGTGATTGTTTCACACTTTCAAGGATTCCCTGGGACTTACAAAATCCAGAACTAATATTTCTTTTTTTTTTTAAAGATTTTATTTATTTATTTGAGAGAGAATGAGAGAGAGAGCACATGAGCGGGTGGAGGGTCAGAGGGAGGAGCAGACTCCCTGCAGAGCAGGGAGCCCGATGCGGGACTCGATCCCAGGACTCCAGGATCATGACCTGAGCCGAAGGCAGTCACTTAACCAACTGAGCCACCCAGGCGCCCCAGAACTAATATTTCTTAGAGCAAAAAGATACAAAGCAGGATCGGCAAGGGGGAAAAGGCATCTGAGTGGAGTCTGTCAGGAGTGAATCAGGAACTAGGCACAAGTTCCTTTTTTTTTTTTAAAGATTTTATTTATTTATTTGACAGTGAGAGACAGCGAGAGAGGGAACACAAGCACGGGGAGTGGGAGAGGGAGAAGCAGGCTTCCTGCTGAACAGGGAGCCCCATGCGGGGCTCGATCCCAGGACCCTGGGACCATGACCTGAGCCGAAGGCAGACACTTAACGACTGAGCCACCCAGGTGCCCCTAGGCACAAGTTCCTAAAGCTCTCTTTCAAGGAATCACACAGGATGCGCTGTTTCTCCAAGAAAGAACTGGGGCACAGCAGTGCTTCTGACCAAGGAGACCCTCTTGAGTACAGGACTTTCATCGTGGCCTGGGTATGTGGGCTCATTTACCTGCATGGCCAGCCTTGATTTCTGAAACTAAGACCCCTAGAAGGAAACTGGTGTCCACCAAAAGTCTGCACAGTCTGTCTTAACAAGTTGGTATAGCCTGGCTGGGTTCCCCAGGTATGCAAAACAACCAACCCTATTCATTAGTAACAGAGGTAACATCCCCAGGAGTTGTTCCCAGGAGTTGGCCAAGGGTCAGTCACACAGCAGATCCTCCTGAAGATATGCTAGTATTGAACAACCAAGCCCATTGTGTGAGTTACTTTTTTTTTTTTTAAAGATTTATTTATTTATTTGAGAAAAAGAGAGAACCCAAGTAGGGAGGAGGGGCAGAGGGAGAGGGAGAAGCAGACCGCTGGCTGAGCAGGGAGCCCAACGAGGGGTTCGATTGCAGGACCTGACCTGAGCCGAAGGCAGAGGCTTAACCGACTGAACCACCCAGGCACCCCCATTTTGTTAACTCTTTTCCACTCAGGGATGTGGTTTTGGATGGCCTACTTGGAGGGGAGATGGGACAGGAACATTTGATATAGCCCTCAGCGTACCTTCATGGGAAGAAGAACACATGGGATGTGGGGTAGTCAAGTGGTAGCTAGCAGATGCTGGCCTCCCCAGCATTTTTCTCTAAACAAAACCTGCATTTCTTTTGGAGAACCACTTCTCAGCCAGAAATTATTTGCAGGATAGCCTGACCTTCCATTTCTGGGTTGGACCCTAACAGCTTACCCCACTCATGTGGCCACTGTGATTGGTTCAGAGGCTGTCATGTGATCAAATTTATTGCAAGAAGAGCCTTTGATAGGAGAGTTCTAGTTCATTTTCCACTCTTCTGTGGGAACGATTTTTTCACCTGTCCTCTTTTCTGTTTTGTTTAGTGTGCGACTGTGTAACCCATGTGTTTTCCAGTCACTTTTGCTACTATTAATACAATTTGTATGATGTCCCAACTCAAAAGAAGATAACAGCAAAACTGGGAAATGCAGAGAAAGGGAGCTGGAACCTTGAAGACACAGGACCTTAAATCAAACAGCCCCTATGACGTTGGTATGCCTCTGGGTTTTCTATTAGGTGAGCCAAACAAACAAACAAACAAACAACCTCTATCTCTATTTAAGCCAATCTGAGCTCTGTCAGTGACAATAAACGTTCCTGACTGATAAAGTATCATCATTCTGGTTTTACAAGGAAGAAATTAATTTGTAGAAAAGCCAAATAATTAGCCTACAGTTGTAGCTAGAATAAATGGCAGAGCCAGGATTCAAGAACAGTTCTCTTTGTGTCCAAAACTGATACGTTTTTCTCCTAATTCATGCAGCCACCAGACTAGAAGTGTCTCGGTGAACTCATCCTGCTTCCCCCCACCAGAATCAGCGGTGTGCTTGAGATCTGCCACACACTCAAGAAACTCCTTGGGAAATTGTTGTGGCATGACTGGGTCTGTAGCTGTTCATCTCCACAAATTGGGAATAAATGAGCCTTAATGTGAAAACAGAGTGGCAACCAAACCAACCAGTCCTTTGGTTTTGTGTTCTCCTCCTCCTTAACCACTTCATATCCTATGTTCCATCTTTCATAAACCATATATGGAGGGAAATAGAGATCTTTATCATTCCGGGATGCCTAAGAACTCCAGATTTTAGGTTCAAAAGTTAAATCCGAATAGAAATAGCTGCATTAAGCTTCTAGTAGAAGTCATCTCAAATAATTTTACTAGGTTTGTCTATAATTGTATTTAACAAATATTCATGTTTATGTATAATTTCAATTACATTCATACGGGAAAAAAAAAACAAAAACCACTACATATGTCCCCAGAAAGAAAAAGGTGAAGTATAACTGTGGGGGAAAAATCTTTTCAAATATTCTCATACTGTGAGTCTATTATAAGTGCAAAAAGATTAAAGATATAGTATAAAGCTGTATATCTAAATGACTACAAATAACTGTTTAACTGGAGCTGCCTAGGGTACATCAGTAGCCCCTAAATGATCAAAGGCTGTTGCTGCAGGCAAGGTCCAAAACCACCTGCTTATATAAAGAACTTTAGATGACAGGACTGATACTATGCATGTATATTGATACTTCTTGAAACAACGATTAAAAAAAAAGTTATCTGTCTAAAACTGACAGAAGGCAAACAGATTGAGAATTAAGTTTGTAATTCTGCCACCGACTCATCCTTAGCCTTGTGTAGAGACGTGATGATTTCTTAGGATGTTTCACGAATTTCCTACACTGTTATTGTTATTTACAGGAAAAAGAAAATTCAGGTTATTCTAGAACTTACTATCCTTTCGCTCACCCTGTACAACCCCAAGCAAAACTGTGAAATAGGATAGGTTCATTTTATTTCCCAAGTCCACCTGAAGTACTACCTTGTATGAAAAGATGTAGTAAACTAGTTACACTATTACTGTATATTTTTTATGCAACCACAGGAAGAAATATGTATTACAGCTGACTTAATAACCCACATACATGTGTATAGAGAAAGACATATAACTTTTGTTTTAATTATATATACTAATATATATGTAATTATGTATTACACATGTAAATAATGTAAGTATTATATATATAATCAACACAAAAGTTATACAATTCTTTTTTTTAAGATTTTATTTATTTATTTGTCAGAGAGAGAGAGAGAGCACAAGCAGGGAGAGTGGCAGGCAGAGGGAGAAGCAGGTTCCTGGCTGAGCAAGGAGCCCGATGTGGGACTCCATCCCAGGACCCCAGGATCATGATCTGAGCCAAAGGAAGATGCTTAACCCACTGAGCCACCCGGGCATCCTATACAAAACAATTCACCTGCACTTTATGTAACACATTGTGACTTTTTTATTCTGTTCTATTCTTTTTCATCTTTTTTAAATGCGGGTCATAACTTGATATTAAATTGATTTCAAACCTGCTAATAGGTTATGATTCACAAATTACAAAGCAATAATTTACAGTAAGGGATAAATATCCATCAATGTCCCAAATTCCTACTTCTCTTATTCATATGGCAACAAACATAAGAACAAATTCAAAGATGCTTTATAGTAGAATATCAGACATCTGTGAGGACACAGGAATACTGACTTGAAAGTTTGGGAGGTTCTTCCAAGACAGTTTCTCCTTCTTGGCAAAGCTCATGGTAAGACCACTTATCTCAGCCTCCCTTACAGGTGATGTGACCAGGATAGAAATAATGTATGCCACTTCCAAGCCTGATCTAAGTCTTCTCTTGCATGGTCCCCATCCTCCACCCTCTGACATGAGGCAGATCAGCAGAGTGGTCTTATAAAAGCCAGAAGTTGAAATAACAAAATCACAAGGTGGAAGGACCCTGGACTCCTTAATCACTGCTCAGAAAAGACCCACCATCGACCATAAAACAGTGTTAGACTTCATATGACAGAAAGAGACTTTTATTGTATTAAGCCCCAAATATCTAGGGGATTGTCTGCTGTAGCAACTAGCATTATTTTTACTAACAACTAACCTATCATCTTAGGAAGTACTAACAATAGCCTTCCAATGGGACACAACAGAAGGTCTTCACCTTGGAGGATAGCTACAGGCTATGAAGCATGCCTCACACAAGAAGGATGAGGCACCCATTTCTTGATCAAAAATAATGCAGACTGTACCCAGACTCCTTCCTATATCAACTCTTCTAAGTCTGCTTTTCAGTTTTCTTTCATTGTCTTCTCATTTCCACAACTTTCCTTTACACACCTATATAAACTCCTCAGACACCCTTATCCTGAGCCCAGACTTTCTTCCATATTCCAAATCCAAACTCTTGAAATATATCAGCAATGATAAACACATTTTGACACAAATAAGATAACAAAAGCAAGTGAAAGTAGGATAGTCCCATTTCTGGCACAGGTTACACATGCACCCAAATCAGGTAAGTACTCGACGTACTTGATACATGATGGCCCTCTCTATCTTACACCCCTCCTCTTCCTTCCCTCCCTCCCTCCTTTCCAGATCTAATCTCACATACGCACTAAGCAGCCTCCTCTCTCAAGTGAATTTCTTTCTTTTCTTTGTGGGAAGAGAGTAGGTTTCCAGCATTTCCTACTGTTCACCTTTAAGGTAGGTTTCTGTTCTGTTGTTATTGATATGTCGTCTTTAGTGGTTTGGTTGTCGTGAATCAGTTTTCCCAGTGCCTGACTCTCGGAGAAATCTATCACTAAAAACCAAAATCAGTAGTACAGAAAAACCAAATGTGTAGCACAAGGTAAAATTGTAATACTTTATATCACTCTTACATGACCTGCTGTGCAGTACATGGGAAATTATCAAAGCTTCAATCGACAGAATGATTATTCAAATACCCCCTCAAAATCCAAGAACACATCTCATAGCTGTATTGGCCATGGGGATCATTTGTCAAAAGAAGAAATGTAATGGAATTTTCTTTTCAAGGGTCTCTGTGCAAAGTCATATTATCATTAAAAATATGAAATCACTGTCATACTGAAAATTCTGAAGACTTAAAAGAAATTTTAAAAATAGCAAATATGAATTGGGCATTTACACTTATAGGAAAAATATGTTCTCTCCTGTATATTTTATCTTAATATTGCATTTCATAGGAATTTTTATTGGCAGAACTAAATACATTCGATGAGATAGAGACCCAGGTGTATCTAATCCACTTACATTTACAGAAAAATTTCCAAAAGTCTGAATCTTCAAGAAATGCAAAGCTATGGTTAATTTAACTTCTTTTTAATTCCAGATTAACAAGAAAATTTATTTTGTTTGAGCACTTGTCAAAAATTTTCCTAAAACAGTTCAATTTTCCATTGAGGTAAGAACAGAATAGACAGAAGACATTATTTCTCAAATGACTAGGGTTTTGCATACTCTGGATTAAAAATTAATATTTTGCCATATTTGATTTGGACTTGTTTTTTTTGTTTTTGTTGTTTTTTTTTTAGGAAATAAAACATCACAGCGTTAGTTGAAGCAGCTTATCTCTCCTCAGATATAATTAATAGTTGGAAGATCATGTGTCTCCCTGCAAACCATGTCTTTATATTCTACCACATTTTTGGTAATCATAAATCATATAATTTTTTGAGCATCCTAAAGTTACAAAAATTATATTTGGGGCTTTTTATTTATCTGACAATCTGCTTTTAAATATGTGTTTCATCTGTTTATTTCTTATGATTTTGGATGCACTTGGATTTATACTTACCCTTTTTTCATGCTTTCTCTTTTCTATGATTTTTCTTTGCCTATTTTTCCTTCTTCCTGCCTTATATGAGATTGATCAAATTTTCTTTATTCCCTTTTTTCCTTCTATTAATTTAGAAAATATATTTAGTATTTTTATTCTTAATAGGTATAACTAACTTGAAATTAACCAGCCTCATTACAAAGGTCTGGTGTTCTCTGTTTTCCTTTTTACAGGAGCGCATTTTTTTTTACTACTTCTTTCACTGAGATTCAGTACACAATAAATTGTCTTAGTTCTTGTTTGGAATATCTTTAGTTCACTTCTGTGCTAAATGATAGCTTTACAGGATAAAAATCTCCATACTTTCAGTTATTTTCTCTCTGTATTTTAAATACACTATTCTCTCATGTTCTGGTCATTAGTTTTGTAAGATAGAAAATTACATTTAGCCTAAGATTTTGTGTGTGTGTGTGTGTGTGGGTAAGTCATCTTTTCTATTGGCCCTTATAACTCTCTGCTGTCTTTGGTGTTTCAGTATTTTTCAAATTTCCTGTGATGCATGCAGTGGTCTTTAAATACATTGCTTTAGATTTGATGTGCTTCTTTGTCCTGGGGACTGGATTTGCAGTAATTCATGGAAATTTTCAGATATTATCTCTTAGCATTGGCCCCCCATTTTCTATGCTCATTTTCTGGTAAACCTATTAGGCATGTGTAGGAATTTGTTATTTTACCCGTTGTTACTTCATCTCTTTCTCTTATCTCCCATTTCTTAATCTTTTTTTTTTTTTTGCTAGATCCCAAGGACCTACTCAAATCTGTTTTTCAGTTCACTAGTAGACTCCTCAGATTAATCTGATCATCTATCCTACATATTTCACCTCTAGATTTTTTTAATCTGCTACTTCTTTATTTATAGTATTCTATTATTTCATTGTGTATGTGTGTGGCTTATATGTTCTTTATATGTCTTATCATTTTAAACACACAGTGTATACTTATATTTTCCTATTGTTTCACCTTCTTAATCTTGAGAAAAATATAATTCTTGTTTAGTATGTCCATTTACTCTTTCTCCTGTGGAATATGTCCTAATGTATTTGATAATTTTTGGTATGAGATAATCTGCAATGAAGTTTTTTTTTAGTTTTCTTTCATTTTTGCTGTTGTTTTTGTTGGGGGTGGGAAGTACTGCTTGCTCTGATTTGGGAAAGTGTCTCCTACAGAGACATTCTGGGTTTACTTTCACCAAAAGTCCAGGAGAATCCCAAGTAGAAGGCTAATTTTTATGTTAATTTCTCAGCTTGGATTTCAATATGCCTTTGTATTATCCATGCTTTAGGTTCTTTGCTGTTCTTTTTTTTTCCTTGTGGTAGATTTTTTTCCCAATCAGACTCCCAAATAGGAATAAGCTTCAAAAAGGTAGAATTTTCTAGTCTCCATTTCACAGAGCACTTTCAAATTTGTAGTTTGGTTTTATCTCATGACTTTGCACGGGCCCTGAGCCATATCATCTCCTACAAGAGCTTCAGTGGCCCAGCCTCTAGCTATTAAAGCCAATGTCCCTGTCTACTGCACCCATCCCTAACCTTTTGCTCACCCTCTAAGCATCAGCTTGTATTCTTACTGTTTTGGCTTTGAGGTTTCGGTTGTTATCTTTTCTCCTTGGTAAGTAGGAATTTTCCTTCTTTTTTTTTTATATTTGCGGGGAAATTAATGTTTTGGTTATGTTTTATATAGCACTGTTATGTGTTTATAGTTGAAAGTCGCTCTATATGAATAGAGGTTATAATGATGCTTAAAAAAAGTTTTGTTTTCTTTTTCCAATTAGTGAAGTAGAATAAAAGTTTTGGCTGTAAAGGTTTCTGGTTAGGCGAATTACACATAATTTGGAATTTTATTCTGGTTAACAATTAGAGGTAAAAATGGATACAGTAAATTGATATATTGAATTTTACGTGTTAATTAACCATAACAGAAAAAAATGATAATTTGGACTTAATCAAAATTTGAAACTTCTGTTCATCCAAAGACAATTTTTTAAAGACTTATAAAGATTTATTTATAATTTTAGAGAGAGAGAGAGCACAAGCAGGAGAGGCAGAGGGAGAGATAGAGAGAATCTCAAGTAGACTCCACACTAAGCGAGAAGCCTGACACTGGGCTCGATATCACAACCCTGAGATCATGACCTGAGCCGAAACCAAGAGTCAGAGGCTTAACCAACTGTACCACCCAGGCACCCCAAATTTTTTTATAAGTAGGCTCCACACTGGTCATGGATCCCAACGTGGGGCTTGAACCCACAGCCCTGAGATCAAGACCTGAGCTGAAATCAAGATTCAGACACTTCACTGCCACCCAAGCACCCTATCCAAAGACAGTATTAAGAAAATGAAAAATAAACCATAAGCTGGGAGAAAATATACTCACTGCATATATCTGACAAAGAGCTTATATTCAGAATATATAAAAATTTCTTACAAAATACTTTTAAAAATTACAATAAAATGGGAAGAAGGCAGGAATACTTCACAAAAGAAAATATATGACTGGTTATTAAGCACACAAAAAGGACTCAACATCATTATTCCTTGAGAAATGAAAATTAAATCCACAACTAGATATCACTTCATTCCTACTAGATTGGCTAAAACTCAAAAACTGAGACTACCACCAAATGTTGTAAAGAATGGAGAGTAATAGAAACTCTCCAAAACTTTGGGTGGAAGTGTAAATGTTATAACCACTTTGGAAATGGCTTGATATTTTCTTATATATTAACTGTATATCTACCTCATGACCGAGTAAACCCATTTACTCAAGAGACATGAAAATATACCCACCAAAAGATTAATACAAAAATGTTCCTTACAGCTTTATTTCTAATAGTAAATATATGTAAACAACCCAAATGTTCACCAACAGGAGAATGGATAAACAAATTAGGTTATATTTATACAGTGGAATACCATTCAGCTCATAAAAATGAGTAAACTATTGATAGAATAACACGCATGACTGAAAATACTATGTTGAAAGAAAATAGACATCAAAGAGTAAATATGAATCATATGAAGTTCAAAAACAGGCAAAACAAATTTATAGTGATAGAAAACACAACAGTGGTTGCCTCTGCATGTGGGATGGGGTAGGAACTGTCAGGGAGCGCTAGAGGACTTACTGGGTAAGGAAAATGTTCTATACCTGACCGGAAAGTTGGGGTTACATTAGAACACACATCTGACAAAACACGTTAAATTTTTCGCTTAAAATACTGTTTGCAAATTCTAGCTAAAGTAAAAAAAAAAGAAGAAACAGAAAAAAAAATTAAAACTGTGGGTAATAAAATATTAAGGGCAGATATTTTAAAATCTTATCAATAAGAATAAACAAAAATCTATTACTCTGAAATAGTTTTTCTGGTTCCACTCTGGCCAAAGGACCAGTCTGAGTGCTCTCTGGAAGCTTTATCTAGCTTTGAAGTTCTGCACCGTTTCTTGTGCCTTCTAAAATACAGCATAAAACTTTCCAACTATTTTCACAAAGAATTAAAGAAGTAACCCTAAAAGAATTACATAACCACATAGCTATCTCATTCTTCTAAGTAAATGCCACTAAATAAAATGCTTACATTGCTAATGCTTTGGGCTTCAACTTAGTAGCTGAAACAAAGTTTTTTTTCACCATCAACTATAAAGATTATGAAGGTGAACTAAGAGGCTGTTCTGTTGCTGATGTATAAGGCAGAACCAAACACAGCCTGTCCATCTGGAGCTCTCAAGTTTCCGTACTGCCATCAGGAAGAACAGTGTGGGTTTTGTCAATAAATTCAGCACACTTGACATGGATGTTTAAGACACACAGGGAGCAGAGATTTACAGCATGCTGCCATTTTTACACAGTGTCTCTTATCCCTCCAAAGTCAATGGGAGAGTAAGAGGAACATGCTCCCTGAGGAACTGGACATTTTGCACACTGTCATAGCAGTTATGGCCAGAGTTTCAACTACTTCCCTTCTAGAAACTGAGTGGGGAGTCTTTGAGAGGCTTTGTGAGGTGCCACATTCAAGAGAGAGGGATGGGAAGAAAAAGGACCAAGAAAAGATAAGAGAGCAGACAAGTCATAAGATTTGGTGATAAGTCATGAGCTTCGGTTAAGTCAACGATCTAGAAAAATTTTCTTAAAAACTTGAAAAACTATCTCTGATGCAAAGAAAAAATGATTTGATTAGATTTGACTTATTTTTACAGCTTCTCTTTACATAAAATAAAAGGAAAATAAGGTGTAAATAATAGCCCACCTCCCTCTTCTACTAATAATAGAGTTTGGTAGTCTATGTTCATCTCTAATTCTTTTTTTTTTTTTAAAGATTTACTTACTTATTTTAGAGAGAGAGCAAGTGAGCAAGTGGGGTGAAGGGCAGAGAAGAAGACAGGAAGACTCCCCGCTCAATGGGGAGCCTGGTGCGGGGCTCAATCCCAGGACCCTGAGATCATGACCTGAGCCAAAATCAAAAGCTGGAGGCTCAACAGAATGAGCCACCCAGGAGCCCCTGTCCATCTCTAATTCAAAAGACAGAGCTGCAAGATAAACAGAGTTATATCCTTGCTCTGTCTTCCTGGTTACATTACCTTTTTTCCTCATTTTTTTTTATTGCCATCTCAGGGTAGGTGACCTTGGATTCTCACCCAAACTTCTGGAAATGCCTCCTAACTTGTCTTTCTGCTACTCCTTTTGTGCCTTTTGATATGCTCACCATCCAGTTCTCAGCAGTATCTCATTGAAATACACATTATATGGTGTAACTTGCCTTAGGAACTCCTCTTAGAGCCTTCTGATCACTCCAGACTCCTTTCTAAGGACTTAAGAATCTAGGGATGCCTGGGTAGCTCAGTCGGTTGGGCATCTATCTGCCTTCGGCTAGGGTCATGATCTCAGGGTCCCAGGATTGCGCCCCACATCGGGTTCCCTGCTCAGCAGGGAGCCTGTTTCTTCCTCTCCCTGTGCCGCTCCCCCTGCTTGTGCTCTCTCGCTCTCTGTCAAATAAATAAATAAAATCTTAAAAAAAAAAAAAAAAGATTTAGCAGGCAGTCTTCTGCATATCTCCCTTATAAATGTAATGGTTAAGTCTTGGAGGTAGGAGGTTGAGGTAGGTATCCCTTGATGTCAGACAAGTGATCCCTGTTGGAGGTATATTTGAGTGACCAATTCTGGCCAATAAGCATAAGATGAAGTCTGCTGGAGGGCTTCTGAGAAATCTTCTCCTCCCTGAATCAAAGAAGGAAGAGGAGCTGGAGGAGAAGAATGGAATGGAGGGAGAAGGAGGAGAGAAAAGCAGTCAAACAGAAAAACTCTTTTCCCTATTTGCTATTTCTTGCTTCTGAAATCAATTGTGTACATATGTTACACATGAAGACACTGCAGCCCTCCTGTAACCAGGAAGGTAAAGTGAGAAGAATGGCAGAAATACACTTTGAACACTCTGACTTTGAATTGCTTGGAAAAACAAAACAAAACAAATAAACAACAACAACAAACCTTCCTAACCATGACTCCTGTCTCTCTCTCCATCATGTTAAATTGAATCCAGAATCATGAGGCATCTTTTATTTCCACGAATATATGAATTTCTTTCCCACCTTTGGTCAGGGATATTGTCAGCTGGCAATATAAAATTTTACAGGGTATATATTGATATTATAAGAGGCTTAACTCACATTTGGTTTCTTCACATATTTGTCTATTTATTATAGTTATTATCCAGCAATGTCTTGAGGAAGGGACATCATTTTCTACATCACACAAAAGACCATTTGGGCTATTACTGCCTTCCCACTTGATGTTCTTTGTGATGGAAACACTTCCCATGAAGTATATTTGACTATTTCTTTTTTATCCTTCAGCTTTCAATGAGTACATCATTTCCTCAGAGAGGTTGTCCCTGGGAACTCTATGTAGAATCATGCTCCATTGTTCTCTCACACAGCTTAGTGATAACTTGCCTCCTAAACTTTATCCATATCTGAAATTATTTTGTTTAATAGATCTTTTTCTACTACTTATAAGAGCTATAAGAAAATAACTATATCAGTTTTTTTCACTATTAAATCACAAGCACCCAGCCCAATGCCTAGCACACAGAGGGCACTCAACATTTGTTGAATGCATGGATGGAATACAGAAGTAAAGAAACAAGGCAGGAGAACAAGAAGACAGGAAAGTAGGCAGAGAGGGAGGCAAGAAAGAAGAAAGGGTTTTCTTGAACTGAGGCACACCAGTAATTTGTAATAACCAAATCTTTATTTTTTTAATTTTATTATGTTATGTTAGTCACCATACAATACATCATTAGTTTTTGATGTGGTGATCCACAATCCATTGTTTTCGTATAACACCCAGTGCTCCATGCAGTACGTGCCCTCCTTAATACCCATCACCGGGCTAATCAATCCGCCCTCCCCCCTCCCCTCTAAAACCCTGTTTGTTTCTCAGAGTCCAGTCTCTCATGGTTCATCTCTCCCTCCAATTCCCCCCTCCTCATTTTTCCCTTCCTTCTCCTAATGTCCTCCATGCTATTCCTTATGTTCCACAAATAAGTGAAACCATATGATAATTGACTTTCTCTGCTTGACTTATTTCACTGAGCATAATCTCCTCCAGTCCCATCCATGTTGATGTAAAAGTTGGGTATTCATCCTTTCTGATGGCTGAGTAATATTCCATTGTATGTATGGACCACATCTTCTTTATCCATTCATCTGTTGAAGGGTATCTCGGCTCTTTCCACAGTTTGGCTATTGCGGACATTGCTGCTAGGAACATTGGGGTGCATATGGCCCTTCTTTGCACTACATCTGTGTCTTTGGGGTAAATACCCAGGAGTGCAATTGCTGGGTCATAGGGTAGCTCTATTTTTAAATTTTTGAGGAACCTCCACACTGTTTTCCAAAGTGGCTGTACCAACTTGCATTCCCACCAACAGTGTAAGAGGGTTCCCCTTTCTCCACAACCTCTCCAACATTTGTTCTTTCTTTCCCTGTCCATTTTGGCCATTCTAACTGGTGTAAGGTGGTATCTCAATGTGGTTTTGATTTGAATTTCCCTGATGGCTAATAATGATGAACATTTTTTCATGTGCCTATTAGCCATTTGTATGTCTTCTTCAGAGAAGTGTCTTTTCATATCTTCTGCCCATTTTTTGACTTGATTATTTGTTTTTTGGGTGTTGAGTTTGAGAAGTTCTTTATAGATCTTGGATACCAGCCCTTTATCTGTAGTGTCATTTGCAAATATCTTCTCCCATTCTGTGGGTTGCCACTTTGTTTTGTTGACTGTTTCCTTTGCTGTGCAGAAGCTTTTTATCTTGATGAAGTCCCAAAAGTTCATTTTTGCTTCTGTTTCACTAGTTTTTGGAGATGTATCTTGAAAGAAGTTGCTGTGGGCGATGTCAAAGGGGTTACTGCCTATGTTCTCCTCTAGGATTTTGATGGATTCCTGTCTCACATTGAAGTCTTTCATCCACTTTGAGTTTATCTTTGTGAGTGGTGTTAGAGAATGGTCGAGTTTCATTCTTCTGCATGTGGCTGTCCAGTTTTCCCAGCACCATTTATTGAAGAGACTGTCTTTTTCCCATTGCATGTTTATTCCTGCTTTGTCAAAGATTATTTGACCATAGAGTTGAGGGTCCATATCTGGGTTCTCTATTCTGTTCCATTGGTCTATATATCTGTTTCTGTGCCACTACCATGCTGTCTTGGTGATCACAGCTTTGTAATACAGCTTGAAATCGGGCAACGTGATGCCCCCAGCTTTATTTTTCTTTTTCAACATTTCCTTGGCAATTCAGGGTCTTTTCTGATTCCATATAAATTTTAGCATTGTTTGTTCCAGCACTTTGAAAAATGTCATTGGAATTTTGATCGGGATGGCATTGAAGGTATAGTGTAATAACCAAATCTTAATTAAAATAATAAAGAATAGCAAGGAAGACCATAGGGGAAGGGAGGGAAAACTGAATGGGAAGAAATCAGAGAAGGAGACAAACTATGAGAGACTCTGGACTCCAGGAAACAAACTGAGGGTTTCAGAGGGGTGGGGGTTGGGGGATGGGATAGCCGGGTGATGGGTACTGAGGAGGGCACATGTGATGATGAACCCTGGGTGGTATACACAACTAGTGAATCATTGAACACTACATCAAAAACTAATGATGTATTATATGGTGGCTAACTGAACATAATAAAAAAATTAAAAAAAATAAAATCAAGTCAGAGAATGAGAAACTCTGGTGGTTATGATTAATCATATAATCAATCATATGCTTAATATAATTCAAATAAGACCTAATTATAATATATACATTATATATAATTTTATACTACTATATATAATATATAATATCATAAAGTAATATATACATTACTTTATGTGAAGGGGACAATGAGAATGTACCCTGTTCAATATACATGAGGGGACCTATGAGTAGCAAGTCTGATTATGCAGAGTCTAGGGATCCTCCAGCTCTCCCTAGAAAATGCACTCTGGCAGTGTCTCATTGGGAAGAAATAATGATTTCAGGAAGGGCTCAGAGCACTGAGTGAGTTAGTACCAAAAGCAAATCAGTGCAAGTTATATGAATAAGAAAGTAAAAAAGGAGAAAGGTGGGTGGAGACAAATTAGCAGCAGAACAAATTCTTAAGAGTTATATTCAAAGAGCAACTGAGCTGGACCCAACTGGTCAACTGCAGCAGCCAAAATTTATCGTCCAATGGTACAAATAAGCATTCCTATCTTTCTGACTGTACCTTATTCCAGCCTATGAACTTGAACATCCTCTCTCTTTCTCTGTCTCATAATTTTAACCTGCAGCATTCTTGATCTTGGCTTAACACCACTGCAGGCGTCTTGATGTTGACATCTGACGAGTTTTGTCAGTGTCCTCTTGTGCTTTGATGATGATAGAAAAAGATCTGATGGGGTCCGGATCCCGGAGCTCTTTGACAACCAATGAACTGTGTATGTGTGATTGGTCTTGTCTCAGTTTTTCTTATTTATAAAAGATACACATGAAAATATTCTCTCTAAATTCCATTTCTAATCTTTCCAAAGGTTAGGATGTCATGTTCAGTGGGCAATTCCAACAATCAACATGATTTCCCTGAAGAAAACCATGTGCCACGAGTGGTGAAGAGCAGGGACTGACTTATATATGCATTTTTGGAATTACAAGGCAAATGCTTTCCTTTAAAATTCCTCTTTTAATTACCGAGAAAGTGGACATTAAATATCTTTGAGTTGATTTCAGTGGTCGACCGAACCTAAAAATGCTGTTCCTTCAGAGAACCCAGAAGTGACTGTCTACTCTTCTAAATTAAATTTGCTCCATAAAAATCAGTTTCTATTCTCACCTCCACATCTACTCCATTAACTCATTCTGTTGATTCTTTCACAAAATATGCATTGAGTCCATCACTACAGCTGCCCCCCTCCTGGTCCAGGCCGTCAGCTCTCAGGAGGTCCATGGCCACCACTGCCAACTGACCCCCTTGCTCCCACTTTTGGCTGCAGAGAATAACATTCTGCACAGAGTAGCAGAAGTGAACTTGGAAGTATGCCATCCTGCTGTGTAAAATACTTCACAACTTCCCACTATCCTTAGAAGACCAATAGGATGTCTGCATGATCTGGCCCCTAGCCATCTCTCCAGCCTCCTCTCCCCATCACTCATCGATTCTTTTTCCATTCCAAGGAAGAAACACCTCCAACTCTGACCCTGTGAGGAGGGAATAGCACTCACAGCTCCGAAAAAATCTTCAAAAATCCTCCCCACCACATCTCCAATGACCCAACCCTTTGTACACCCTCTACATTTAGGACAGACTTAAGATTCATAGGGGATTTAAGACCACCTGCATGGAGGATGTCTCAAAACTTCCTTGGATATAGTACATACCATTTTAGCATCTAAACCGAAGCTGCCAGTTCAGCATCTCATTACTACACCTCTATATGTATCAGCTTTCTCCTTTGTCAGATGTGAATGATCGTATCTGCCCTTTAAGATCATCATAGGATTAAGTGTGTGTGTGTGTGTGTGTGTGTGTTTGCATCAAACATAATGCCTAGCACAAAGTAAGCACTCATTGGTAGTGTATGTGGTCCTGGGAATACCGTCATATATCATTTCCCTTGTTACATTTTTTTAAAAAATAAATATTTATTTATTTGAGAGAGAGAGAGAAAGGGGTAGGGAGGCACAGAGAGAGAGGGAGAGTGTCTTAAGTAGACTCCCTGCTGAGCATGGAGTCTAATGCTGGCTCAATCTCACAATCCTGAGATCATGACCGGAGCTGAAATCAAAAGTCAAACGCTTGGGCGCCTGGGTGGCTCAGTTGGTTAAGCGACTGCCTTCGGCTCAGGTCATGATCCCGGAGTCCCGGGATCGAGTCCCGCATTGGGCTCCCTGCTCAGCAGGGAGTCTGCTTCTCCCTCTGACCCTCCTCCCTCTCATGCTCTCTCTCATTCTCTCTGTCTCAAAAAAATAAATAAAATCTAAAAAAAAAAAAAAAAAAAAAGTCAAACGCTTAACCAACTGCGCCCCCCAGGCACCCCTCCTTGTTGTATTTTTTAATTACTGTCTGAGCTAAGTTCAGCCCTTCTCTTCTCATCTGTGTCTGAGTGAGGTCAATCATTCAGTGTATCCAAGGGAAAGGAAAGAAAATAGGCTAAGGAAGAAATCATGAGTAAAGAAGTTTTCAAAGCAGACTTTGTAAACGACTTCTCTTTTTCTATTTTTTACAACACAGGTTTCAAAAAATATTCCAAAATTGGTATATGCTTTATCTTTTCTCTCTGGTCTGCTAATCAGCTTCGGGTTATTGGTTTGGTTTGGTTTTGCTTTGCTTTCATCAGAGTACTGAAAAACACCTGAAACATTGTTGCATTTTGAGAAAGATTAGTTCTCCCAAAAGAGATCTGGGGGCGCCAGGGTGGCTCAGTCGTTAAGCATCTGCCCTCGCCTCAGGTCATGATCCCAGGGTCCTGGGCTCGAGCCCCTCTTTGGTCTCCCTGCTCCGCGGGAAGCCTGCTTCTCCCTCTCTCACTCCCCGCTGCTTGTGTTCCCTCTCTCGCTGTGTCTCTCTCTGTCAAATAAATAAATAAAATCTTTAAAAAAGAGAGAGAGAGATCTGTATATGTATGTATGGACTACTATCCCTTCGAAAGAAAAAAAGATACCAACTGTCTTGCCCAATTCTCAAAGCAATTATGAGTTCACTTAAATTTATCCTATTTATTACTCTCTAGTATACCACTGAAAATACATTCAGTGCCAAATTAATTCCTTCAGTCAGTATATATTGTTTATTTGTCAGTAGACTGGTCCTCAATGGACCAACACTTTCCCCCTTGTTTTCTCAGTCTTATCCTTCCTGATGTCATGAAACACAAAACGGAGGTATGCTGAATGAATAACCAAAAATATCTTGATTTAACACTGTGGACAATGATGTGAAAAATAAGTTCAATGAAAACTACCACTTTCTTTTTACTTGCTTTTTGCATATTTCATGACACAGTAATTTGCATTTTTAAAATGCTTCAATTTTTTAAAATTCACATATATCAAGAAGTTAAATTTACTCTTTTTTTTAAAGATTTTATTTATTTATTTGAGAAAGAGAGAGAAAAAACATGCATGAGCAGGAAGAGGGGCAGAGGGAGAGGGAGAAGCAGGCTCCCTGCTGAGCAGGGAACCCAATGTGGGTCTAGATCCCAGGACCCCGAGATCATAATCTGAGCGAAAAGCAGATGTTTAACTGACTGAGCCACCCAAACACCCCTAAATTTACTCTTAAAAACATTTATATACTTTCTTTTTGTTAAGTGTCTAAATCATTTTTGAAATAAGACAGGGGCAAAAAGGAACATATAATCTTATAAGAGTACTCTTATATAAAAAATAGATGCTATTACACATAATTAATTATAAAAGTATCACTCCTTTTCCCTTTGTGTTTTCAACTTAAAGCTTTTTTTCAAATTTTTGTTTAAATTCCAGTTAATTAACATACAGTGTAACATAAGTTTCAGCTGTAGAATCTAGTGATTCATCACTTACATACAGCATCCAAGGCTCATCACAAGTGCCCTCCTTAATACCCATCACCCATTTAACCCATCTCCTATCCACCTCCCCTCCAGCAACACTCAGTTTTTCAACTTAAAGTCTTATACTTAAATACACATCATGTAATAATTTAATCACTTCCCTAGATAAAAAAGAAACAAAAATATTTCAGGCTAATATCATCACTAATAAAATATTACCCATCCTACAGATGAATCTGAGTTAATAAAGGTAAATTTTTCAGGTATTAATTTTCCCCAAATCAATAAAACTGATTTTTTCTAGTTTATTAAAGGTTGGACCTAAAACACAGGTGTTCCCATCTTAACATAGAGTTCATTTTCACATACCCCCAAAATATAATATTAAATATCATCTTCATCTTAAACATTCCCTGACTCTATGGCCAGATGTTAATTCAGAACTCATGATATTTTGTACCTCTTCTCTGTTGCTTAATTAATTTCCTTGAATTATAATTATGGAATTATCTTTTCTTCTTCTTCCCCACCCTGCACCCCTATTGTAAATCACTTCAAGGCAGGAATTTTTGTCTTCTGATTTTTATATTATCCTTCACAAGGTCTTAAATTATGCACCTAATTCAGTAGATTCTCAGTAACCTTCATTGAACTGAAACTTATGCAAACTCTATAATTTTCAACCAACCTGCAAAACTACGTATTTTTTATAAAGTCAGTAATGAAAATTATCTTGTGCTCAAATAAAGGGGAACATTTTTGTGAAATCTAGTATTCCATTTGGTAAGTCAGGAAATAATAGGTAGTTCTGGCTACCACTGACAATTTTTCATCCATCATTTGTGCCCCCTTTCTTTCAAGAGGCATCTGTACCTACCACATACCTTTGAGATGGGATGATGTGAGACAAAAGGAAATACCTATTGTCAATACCTCAAACTCCAAATACCACCTATGGTGTTTGACTGACATGACATATGCCTTTAACAAGAGCTGTCTTACAGAGACTACAGGAAGGAGACAGGCAGGCAGACTTCAGACAGCAGCTTAAAGTGACTGGCATTACTCTTTTGACAGTTTCATTTGACTCTAGCTCAAGTCAACTTATCTTCCTACTCCACATAGGTTTCTAATTTACAAGTGCCTAGCATCATTGGAAAAGAAGGGAAAGGAAAAGAAACATTAGCAGGGCTGAGGAAAGCAGAGTAGTTGAGTTTAGTCCTTCAATTTTCTCTGGAAACAACACCTAAGGCTTGCCTTTTCACTTTGGATCCATATAGGAGAAGTGGAGTTTTTGATGCCCATGTGAGGTTGACTGTTATTTTTGTCTAGGATCCATCTCCCGTTTTCTTTTAATAACAGCACTTTTATTTTCCTTTGGGGAAATGACTCTCCCCCATCCTCAGCCCATGACTGTTAACCAATACACACCCTGTCTCTGGGAGTGAAAACATAATCCTCATATATTCTATCAGCTTATTCTAGTCTCCATCAGCAAGGAAGCATCCATCTGCCAGCAAGAGGAAACCAATGGAGAGTGACAGATCGTAATTAAATAGCCAATTCCAGGTTATTACAGCAGCTTCATAATTGCAACCTGTGGGGTAGATGTCCTTAAGACTCTTAGCTTTTCCTTCGTAGTCCCACAAATGCACCTATAAGCAAGAAGTGGGGGAATGGGACATGCCAGGGTAGAATGGGAAACACACTCTTTTCACACTCATATCACCTTTTATCAGGGAATGAGCTTTTTCCCAGAAATCCCCCAGAAGACTGTTCATATCTCAGAAGTTACAACAGAATCATGTAGCCATCTTTAGTTACAATAAAAAATAAAAATTCAAGTATCTGGCCTATTTAGCTTTTATAGTGGAAGGAAGGTGAAGAGCTCAAGGGAAACACATTGGGGGAACCATCTGATGTTATGTGCAATATCTTCCTTTGGCCAGGGTGATTATGTCAAAGATGGTTGTGTAAGCCAAACCAGGCCAATGGAGCTGATATGAGTTCTCTTAACTGATCTATACTTAACCAATTCTCTGTTTGAACTAATACTCTTCATGCCTTCAATAAAACGTAGTGAAATAACCATACACACTGAATGTGGTCTGTCTAGTTTAACAATATTATTATGAAGTCATCAATGCTTCTTCTCAAATTTATTGTAATCACAAATGCTATTAAATATTGAATACACTAGTAAAATACAGGAAAAAGAAAGGTTGGTGTTATTTTTAGGAGAAGTTGAATGCTTTGGAAAGACTAGATCATAGAAAATCCTATAGAATTACATATGGGTGAGACACCATCAACAAGTGATGGGGAAAATTATATAAATCCATAAAGCTTCTGTGACCCAACTGTATCACAAGTTTATGCTTCACTTTAAATACACTTACACTGAAATTATAGATGTTTCATTATAAGATTTATAAAAGAATGAAAACATGGAGCTCTAATCAGGAACTGAAAAAAAAAAAAAATAGTGCATTCAGTCCCACCTGAACCAGATATAAACAAATAGATACCGTGTATTAGTTTCTTATTGTTGTTGTAAATAATTATCACAACTTGGTGGCTTAAAACAACACAAATTTATTCTTTCTTGGTCCTAGAGGTCAGAAGTCTGAATCAGGTTGGAGTCCTCAGCTGGCAGGATTATATTTCTTTAGCACTTTGAGGGAAGAATCTGTTTCCTTATCTTTTTCAGTTTCTAGAAGTCATCTACACTCCTCGGTTTGTGGTCCTTCCCCACATCACTCAACTACTTGTTTTCATCATCACATTTCCTATTTCTGGTTCTGGTCTTTCTTCTTCCCTCTTATAAGGATTGTTGTGATTACCACCTTAATAACCTAGGGTAATCCCCCATCTCAAGGTCTTTAACTTCATCACATTTGCAAAATCCCTTTTATGGCATATGGTAACATAATTCACATGTTCTGGGGGTTGAGATACAGAAATCTTTGAAGGACCATTATTTAGTCTATAACATTCTCTTTTTTATTTAGGCCAGTTTGGATTAACTTTCCATATATTTCAACGAAAAGATTCCTGACTAATACCACATGTAGGTTTAAATGGATGAATCAGGAGGTGTCAAGAATAGGGACTGATGAAAATGTAGTAAGGACAAGGAAAAGAAGAACCAAAGAACACATAAGACATGAATAATAGCAAGGTGCAATTTATTTTTTTTATTTTTATTTTTTAAGATTTTATTTATTTGAGAGAGAGAATAAGATAGAGAGAGCATGAGAGGGAGGAGGGTCAGAGGGAGAAGCAGACTCCCTGCTGAGCAGGGAGCCCGATGTGGGACTCGATCCCGGGACTCCAGGATCATGAGCAAGGTGCAATTTATTTAAAAATTATATGATCATGGAAGAAAACATAGAAGGATAAATGTCACCGAATAAAATAAGATTCCCATCAGAAATTGGAGACAATGGGTAAAAGGAAAGACAGAAGGGGAGAGAAGAGTTTCAGCATACCATAAAGGAAAAAGAAAGAAACAAAAACAAAAAATAAGTTAATTGTATTTAAGTCAATAAGGGTCCTGTTTTAAGAACTCAAGATGCATTTTGGGTGTCATTCAAAAGCTACAGTCATTACAAGTGAAACATTAATAAAAATGGGCCTTAAGTCAAATTTGCTCTTTCCACAAACTACATTTTTCTCTCCTTTCTTCTTCAAAGAGAAAAATGTTCCTGGATAAATCAAAGTTCTTCACCAAATAATTGAAGACCACACAAGGAGATAAGTTCCAAGTTAATTGATGGATACAGATTTCATTTATTAATTCGCAGGTACTTCATGTCTAATATATGAAGACTGCTGGTGAGAATCGTTACCTTCTATCTTCCTTCTAGGAGTCAGAGGCAATCTGAGAGATAAAACAGCATATCTAAAGAGCTTTACTCCTCGTCTGCAGAGCACGTAATGCATAAACATATGCTAGTTGAATGCACAGATAGGAGTTCTTCTATACCTCCTACTTTCATGGTGCTATGATCATTTTGAGACAAAAGATGATGGGAGAAGGAATCACTTCAATATAAAAAAAAGCAATTTCGTGTACTAGGACTTGAAATACACTGGGCACTAATCCCACTCCCATTTTGACCATTTAACTTACTAGTACTTTTATTTAATTTTTAATTATTTTTTGGGCGAGATCATGAGTGCAGTGGGGCGCGGGGGGGGGGGGGTTGGCGGGGAGGGGCAGAGGGAAAGGGAGAGAGAATCTTAGGCAAGCTCCCCACCCAGCACAGAGCCTGAGTCAGGGCTCCATCAGACGACCCTGAGATCATGACCTGAGCTGAAATCAAGTCATTGCTTAACCGACTGAGCCACCCAGGTACCCCACTTACTAGTGCTTTTAATAGAGTAAGGATGCATGTCTCGCTCCTGTCACGGCTCCAAGCAGTTTTGTGGGAACGGAACCCTTTTCCATGCAGTCATCACTCTATGTCTTTGACATTTGTGGGATCCCAGCTTCCTCACAGATTATTTGCATCTGGCTAGGAATCAGGGAAGAAAAAATAGGAAGGATGCTGCCAGAAGGTTTAGCAGTCTAGCCTGGTCTGGGAGAGGCACACAGCAGCTCCTCCCACATTCCAATCACTGGAACACAGTCCTATGGCCCCATTTAGATCCACGGGGCTGGGAATCAGGCCAGCAGTTAATCAGAAAGAGGAGAACCCACCTCTGCCACAGTTTCCATTCCTATACCTTGTCAAGATGACCATTTAACTTAGAAAGCAATAGCACTAACAATGGTTATCTTGCCCTGACAAATCAACCCAGGATCACCCAGACCTCATTGCAATAAGCAAAGGAGCAGTCTGCCTTCACAGTCCCTCCCTGGTCTAGAGAGACTCCTACTGAGTCTAGATGAACCCTACCCCAAAGCACCAATGCACCAAGCCCTTTTCTTCAAGTCAATCCTATCTATATAATCACCTGTGGGGCACAGACCCTTCATACAAAATAAGAAGGGTGTTTTCATGACAGTCAATCTCCATCTAGCCTGAAACAGAGATAATTCTTCCTCCTGACCCCATGCCATTCACAAATCTGCAAAAAAGAATGTAAAAAGCCTATCTGATGGGAGAGGCAAAATGACCTTTACCTCCTTTTGTTGATGAGACTGCTCCACTTAAAATCAATAACAACAATGACAAAACACAAGTTGATTTCTGTCCTAACTTAGGAATAATCTCTGCTGTTGTGCCATGTCCCAGGCATGATGGTAGGCTCTAGAATACAATGGTAAACAAGACTACTGGAGGCTCTGCAACAGAGCTTAAGGTCTAGTCTGAAAGACAGAAAATAAATGTAAAAAGTAATAATAATAAATGACAGTAGTGACAAGTCTGACAATTTCATATGCTTGTTTTTTCGACCTTGGTCATCTCACCCACTCTTGAAACTTCCAATTAGCATAAGCAGTCAAGTGCGCATCTATTTTTCCCATCTATTTCTTTCCTGGTCATGACATTGTCAATTCCACTGCTTGCTGAATGACTAGATAGGTATGTACATATTCTGCGAATATCACAGCTATCAAAAAGGGATCCAGCCATTTCCCCAGACAAATTGAGTACTGTCATGCCATTTCTCTCATCTCAGTTAATCATATTAACTCCCTTCCAGGTCTGTATATCTTTAAGTTTGTGGCTATTAACTCTCTTTAAGTTGTTCCTTGATCTAAGAGTACGTTAAGCAATCGTTTCTCAATCGTGTGCCACTCCCCGTGAAGATGGAACAAAACTGAAGGAAGGAAGTTAATCCTGAATCCATTCCCCCTCCTTGGAAACCAATCTGAAGATATTTTTCTTGCTAATCAGAGGACTTGTTGTCTCATCTTTGCACACAGTGGACAGCAAACCAATATTAGTGCGCATGTGTTTGTCATGTTGGGACTCTAACATTGTCCTTTTGCAGGGACTATTTAATACACACACACAGGTACATACCCCACATTTCACTCAAGTATTTGTATCATCTTCTGTTGGGGTATCATATCTAAGGCTGACTTTATGTCTTAACTTTGAAGGACTGAAGAGTAAGAATAAATGAAAGTCAAAGCAGGTATTTGGCTGGTATATGTTTTTAAATCCATTTTACTATGCTTTCTTAAAGCTGTCAATGTACAATCTTGAACTTTGCAGGCATAGTAGTTATCAGGCAAAGGAGTTGGTGTATCTTCCATTCTTGTTCAGATGCTAGCTTGCAATAATTTTCCGAAATCCACAGGGGATGTTTTGGAGAGAAGCTGTGAGACAGCTAATCAGAAAAAGATATTCTACTGTTTAGTTATATTACAGTGTAGCAGAGGCTCCTGGGGGATATGGCAGAAGCCCCATTGGTTGATTCATTTTAACAGGGTTGAATAAAGCAGGGAAAACAACTATCAGAGGAAATCTCACACTGGCAATTCTTGAAATGAGCTCAAATATGTGTTTCCTAATTTCTGTGATGCTATTTTTTTTTTTAAGGAATTCACCTTTATTTTACTTTCTCTTCCTCTCTTATCTGCGTTAGTTTTATATTCCATATCCACCAGCATCTGAGATTTATTTAATTTCTACGATGAATACTGAAACATTAAACAATTAAAATTAAACAGTTCAAGTTAAATTCCTTAATTATCCCTATTTGCTTTCTAGGTGTACATAGAGGGCACGTATCTATTAGGCATTTTTTTTTTTTTTTTGGAATATTACAAGACAGAAAGTTGCCATAGCAACCTCAGCCACCAATAACCTCCATGAGAAATGAATTCCCAATGGGTATGGAGTCTTTGTCAGTTTACACAGCACTTTAAAGCTATAAATACACTCATTATTTATTACAATCATGTAGTTAAGTCGGGCTGTTAATATTATCCTTATTTCCAAATAACAAAACTTCAGCTTAAAGAGGTTAAAAGACTTGTCCAGGGACATGTGAACAGGAAAGCAGCAGGCTCAGAACTCAAAGCCATGCCTAATGATAATAAGAATCATATATTTTCCAGAGTCAGCCTAATTATTGGAAATAAGAATATATCTATATTTACAGTAAATATTTTTTAAATATGTGACTTATAGAATAAGCTGGCTGGACATTCTTTTGTTGTAAAGTTAAATGTAAGGTGTAGAGCCCATGCGTTTGGAGGACAAGTCCCCCTTAATAGCTGTGATTTGTGCAATTAGCCATGGTGACATTACCAGGTAATCCTTTCAGATTCTGTGATCTGAGCCAGCTACACCTTGTCAATTACTCTAGTTGTGTCTCTGAATTCAGGCCTTCTCTGAAAAAAGGAAAATACAACTTCTTGGAGGCATGAGAAGAGGGATATTACTAGAGGAATGAACATGTGAGAGAAGATAATTGTTCCACATACAAATTAAGAATTATGGTACAAGGTATTAATCAATCAATCAATACCTGTAAATCAGTGATTCTCAACTGAGGGTTGTTTTGCCCCTCTTCCCACTCAGGGGACATTTGACCATGTCTGGAGACATTTGTGGTTGTCACAACTGGGGGCTGCTACCTGCATCAGGTAGGTAGAGGCCAGGGATGCTATTAAATATCCCACAATACACAGGACAGCTCCCACAACAATGAATTATTTGACCTAAAATGTCTGTAGTGAGGCTGTTGAGACATCCTGCCATACATAATACAATTAGATTCCAATGCATTTAATTATCCTATAAAAGTTATTCTTGCAATTGGTTTTTCTAAAGCTTATGATTAAAATTTTTTTTTCTTTTTTAAGACATTACTAAATATAATATGGCCATGATAGAAAAATTAGAAAATAAGCATAAAGAAAAAAAGCAAGTCACCTTAAATCCCATAGCTTAGTGATAAATACTTTCTGGTGTCTTCTTGTAGACTTCATCTCATACAAATACTTACATGTTTATGGACGCTCTGGGACAAATATACAATCATGTTATACTTCCCTATAATTTACCAATATATTGTGTATAAACCCCTGTGTCAGGAAATCATGATTTACTTCATTATTTTTAATGACTGACTAGTATTCAATTTAGGGATGTAACAAATTATATTAATCAACCTTATCAGATATTTAGATTAACTTCATTTTTCTTATTATAAGCAATATTGTCTTAAATATTCTTATAGATAGATTTTGGTATAAATGTGTTTAATTTTAGTGTATCTTAGAAAAAAAATTTTTAGGGACGCCTGGGTGACTCAGTTGGTTAAGCATCTGCCTTCGGCTCAGGTCATGATCCCAGGGTCCTGTGATCGAGTCCCACATCAGGCTCCTTGCTTATGGGGGAGCCTGCTTCTTCTTCTCCCTCTGTCTGCCACTCCACCTGCTTGTGTTCTCCCTCTTTGATAAATAAATAAATAAATAAATAAATAAATAAATAAATAAATAAATATTTTTAAAAAAATAAAAAACAATTTTTAAAGATTTTATTTATTTATTTGAGAGAGAGAGAACATACAAGCAGGGGGAGGGGCAGAGGGAGTAGCCAACTCCTCACTGAGCAGGGAGCCTGAGGCAGAGCTCGATCTCAGGACCCTATGACCACGACCTGAGCAGATGCTTAACTAACTGAGCCACCCAGGCACTCCTTAGAAAAAAATTTTAAATCAAGGGAAACGTGTGATTTTATTTGATACACTTTGCTAAACTTCATAATACAAAGGTTACACAGATCATCAAATTCATAAATCAAATTCATTGTAAACACACTTAGTGACATGTGAAAAAAATCATTCCTTCAATTTCTGTGCCAAAAAAAAAGATCTCATAATGGCCATATGTATATATGGATGAATGGTCTCTAAATCCATGTTTTTAAACAATACACAATCCTCAACCTGTGGAGGTAAATAAAGAGGGTGCTAAATTGCTGTGATCCTCAATTTGTTGTCAACAGAGTAAAAAGGGCTGACTTCCATATATATGTCCATTTAGATACTTTTTTATAAAAGGAGAGACATGAGTGAAATCAGGAATTCATTAGAACTCATAGTAGAGGGGCGCCTGGGTGGCTCAGATGGTTAAGCGTCTGCCTTCGGCTCAGGTCATGATCCCAGCGTCCTGGGATCGAGCCCGGCATCGGGCTTCCTGCTCAGCGGGGAGCCTGCTTCTCCCTCTCCCTCTGCCTCTCTCCCTGCTCATGCTCTCTCCCTCTCTCTCTCTCTGTATCTGTGTCTCAAATGAATAAATTAAAAAAAAAAAAAAGAACTCATAGTAGAAATTAAATAGAAAGAATATAATACTCTTAAAAACCCTGGAAAATATTGGGAACTGTGCTGCGTTTTCTATTGTTTATAGGATGGGGTTATGAGACTTTTTTTAATTACAAAAGGGAAGTATATCCCTATTACGCTGGAAGACTTGGGAACACCCAGATCACTGGCATCTGGATTATACATAACAAAAATTTCAAGGAGAGAAAAAGAATCCAAGGAAATTATAGAGGCTTGTGTGTTACTCTGTGTATTCCAAAGCCAGAGGGAAAATGCCACTGTGACGGCAAGCGAAAATATTCTGCCATCCCCCCCACATTTGATGCCTTTTTTGGTTGAATATTAGAAAGATAGTTATGAAATGCAATTTAATGCATTTGCTAAAAATTAACACAGAGATGGATTTTCAGCTAATTAACCTATTCTCAAAAAAGGCAGTAGGGAAATGCTTGTTAATGTTTAAGCCATAAGATACACAAAAATGCAGGCAATATTTCATCGTGACACCCAGGAGACCCATGTGTGACACAATATAGAGTCTATGTGTATCTCACTCTCCACAGGAACTAATTCTGAAGCACCAGAATGCTGTGAATTGGCTGTAAAACAATGTTGAAGAAACTCAACATAGAACAGAAGGCACACTTTCCTTAGGAAGAATGCTGATAAAATTTTAATGAACTAACATGTTGTCATGGGGATTTGTTGCTCTTCATTAATTCATTGTGCTGTTCCTCTATAGTTTTGCTGAAGTTGAGTGACAAATTGTCAAGAAGCTGGCCTGGTGGTCTACATTGCCTCATTGATACCCTACTTTTAGGGGGTAAATTCTCTTCCAGACTTGCCCCATTGCAGGTGGGGTAACACATTTTTTTAGCATCATGTGTACTCAACTGTATTTCAAATGAAACTCCATCTCTGGGGTAGGCTTTTGACTCTGCAGAACAGTGAAAATAATCACAGGATGACTGACAGTCCTGGTCACAGATGGAGACTACCATAGGAGCCAGGGCTGGGGAAGGCTCTACCATACAAAATAGTCAACTGGCCGCCTATGAATTAGGGTAAAATTCTCAGTAGAAAAGAATAATTCAATCATAAAATCATAGAAAGCCAGAGTTTGGAGGGACTGCAAAATCAGTCTAACTGTTTCATTTTGCAAATGAGAAAACTGACGAGGCCCACAGAGATAAAGCTTTGCCAAGGATGTGAATGGCAGAGCAAGGATTAGAAACTAAGTATTTTGACTTATATCAATTTTCTTTATCATGATGCCTCCCTGGTTTCTTCTCTTGTTCTTTTCACTTCCAATAGCGTTCATATTTTCTCCTTGAAATTAGTCTTAATGGCAAAATAATGTGAACAATATCCCTGGGGTATAGAAACATAGATAGACATGGCCTACCATAATCTCTCATACTGTTTTTTAATGCATACAAATTCTATGTTATAAATGATCCATATTTGTGTTAATAGGATTTTCCAAGTCTTTGCGTAAACTGGATGTTCTAAGAAGATTAGGAAAAGCTGTCCAATATTTTATAGCCTCCTGGCTGCATACCTACTCTGTAATAATCAGGTGAGGATCAGAGCACCTGGGTGGCTCGATCGGTTAAGCGTCTGCCTTCCACCTGGATCATGATCCCAGGGTCCTGGGATTGAGCCCCTCGTCTGTCACCGTGCTCAGCGCGGAGTCTGCTTCTCCCTCTCTCTCTACCCCTTGTCCCTACTTGTGCTCATACTGTCTCTCTCTCTCTTTCAAATGAATAAATAAAATCTTTAAAAAAAATCAGGTGAGGATCATAGACAAAAAGCAGTCAGAGCACAGCTTCTGATGTAAGGAATGTTGTGTGTCCTCATTATGGTCACCATTAAACAATACTGATGGAATTTGATTTCTGCTTCTGTGCCTTGGTGGAGGCCAGCTGAAAGAAGCCACAGCATTCTGTGGTGACAGTGGCATTGAGAAGTAGCCAGAGATGAAAAAACCCACAACCTGGCTACAAACATTCATGTCAAATTTGCAGACACCCAAGATCAGTGGATAGAGAGGTTTGGTTTTTGGTTTTTGGTTTTTTAAATCCTATTCTCCTCCCACCTGCCAATTGTTGAGAATATTAGTTTTATATAAATGTGTTCACTTCCCAGGGTGCCTGAGTAGCTCAGTCGGTTAAGCGTCCAACTCTTGATTTTGGCTCAGGTAATGATCTCAGGGTCATGAGATCAAGCCCCACGTGGGGCTCTGTGCTTGACGTGGAGCCTGCTTAAGACGTGCTTTCTCTCTCTCTTTCCTTCTCCTTTTGCCCCTCCCCCTTCTTGGGGGAAAAAAACGTGTTGACTTCCCACTTTTGCAAGACACTGAAGAGACTCAAATTCATAATATGCAAATATAATAAATGCCCAAAACCAAAGAGCTAAAGAGGAAAAAAAGATTTTTTTTTTTTTTTTAATTTAAAAACTCACAGGGCACCTGGCTGGCTCAGTCAGCTAAACGACAGACTCTTGGTTTCAGCTCAGGTCATCATCTCAGGGTCCTGGGATCAAGCCCTACAGGATTCTCTCTCCCTCACCCTCTGCTCTCATGCTCTCTCTCATTCTCTCTACAAGAAAGAAAGAAAAAGGAAGAAAGAAAGAAAGAAAGAAAGAAAGAAAGAAAGAAAGAAAGAAAG
>NW_023270807.1:17052146-17224646 GCF_011800145.1 Mirounga leonina
TTTCTTTCTTTCTTTCTTTCTTTCTTTCTTTCTTTCTTTCTTTCTTTCTTTCTTCTTTCTTTCTTTCTTTCTTTCTTTCTTTCTTTCTTTCTTCTTTTTCTTTCTTTCTTTCCTTCCTTCCTTCTTTCTTTCTTTGTTTCTTCTTTTTTTCTTTCTTTTTTTGTAGGGCACGTATTGTGATGAGTACTGGGTGTTATATGCAACTAATGAATCATTGAACTCTACATCAAAAACTAATGAGGTACTATATGTTGGCTTACTGAACATAATAAAAAAGAGAATTTTGTTGGCTAATTGAACATAATAATAAAAAAATAAAGTGGATTTCAATTTCTTAAGTGTTGTATAGTTTTCAGAGCACAGATATTTTACCTCTTTGGTTAGGTTTATTCCTAGGTATCTTATGGTTTTTGGTGCAATTGTAAATAGGATCAATACCTTGATTTCTTTTTCTGCTGCTTCATTATTAGTATATAGAAATGCAACAGATTTCTGTACATTGATTTTATATCCTGCGACCCAAAGAGAGAATCTGACTTCTCTCTTTTCTAGTTCTGCTTCTAAAGAATGGGTACCTGATACTCATCCTTGTTCTGTAACTGGGAAACTACAACTTAACTGTTTGTTCTGCATTTCTTTGGCTGACTCCTCTCATCTGAGAGCTCTTTTTCTAACTACTGGCCTGGATGGGGATTTTTGGCTCCTATAAATCTTGGGTACTGTGTTTTTGGAATAGGTGGACCCTTCTCTATTCATAGAAGGCTTCCTTCCATGCACTTTCTATGTCAGTATCCTAATTCATCTCTAAGCCCCCTTCCTGTTTTTATTTATTTATTATTTATTTATTTATTTATTTATTTATTTATTTATTTATTTTAAATAACTGAGCCAGATTAGGCCTGGTTTCAAGTAGTGACATAATACAAGAATTATATTATATTATGTAATTGAGTATTACATTGTGTATTGCAGTTCTATTCGTGTGTATATTGTTTTTAAGAGATTTGAATCAAAATTCTTTCATTCACTCATTCACTATTTATTGAAAAATGCTTTGGAATACACACACACACACACACACAAGAAAGTAGATTAGTGTAGTAAATAGGAACTGAGTGTTAGGATTGACAAATTTGGGCTCAATCCTGGCATTGACTTAATTGGCTCTGCTTAACTTCTTTGTGTCTCTTTGTGCCTCAGTCTTCTCAGTTGAAAAATTGGCATAATAAAGCCCCTAGCTCTCAAAGTTGTTCTGAGAATTAAATAAATTAATGCATGTCGAGGGAGGGGGGAAAGATGGCGGAGGAATAGGGGTCCCTGGAATTGAGCTGGATATCTACCAGACTACTCTGAGCACCCACGAAACCAGCCTGAGATGTAAGAAGATCTGGATCTCTACAAACAGAATATCGCAGGCAGTTGGTTTTGAGGTACGAAGCAGAGAGCCGTGATTCTGCGGGCAGATATCGGAGGATAAACGGCAGCGGGAGGGTGCCTGGCCGTGGGGATCCTACACCACCGGTGAGTGACAGCCTTGCGCGCTGCAGACGGGGCACAGACTTGCAGACTGGGAGCGTCGGGAAAGGACTTTGAGGCAGCCCCCGGGGTGGAAAACCAGACTGGCGGGGTCATGCACACGTGAACCGCAGCCACCTGGACAGAAACCCGGAGTGATGGTCGCACGCACGCGAACTGCAGCCTCTGAGATGGAAACCCAGGGCGCCGGGGTCCTGTCGGTGAACTGCAACCCCCGGGGTGGAATCCCCGAGCGGCGGAGTTGCGCACGCGAACTGCAGTCCCCGGGACAGAACCCCAAGTGGCGGAGTCGCACATGAGCATGACCTGGGAGCAGCTGGCGGTTTTAGAAGCACAAAGGGCAGAGACGTGCCCGGACCTGGAGGCAGGACTGGGAGTGCTGCAGAGGGGCGCACAACCCAGGACGCTGCAGTTTATAGCAGCAGGGACAGAAACGGAGACAGTGTGGCCTGGAGAGCTCACTGAAGAACAGACTGCGATCTCTCTGCTCTGAGGCAGAGGGTTGGAAACGGTCTCTTCTGCTCTGACTCGTGGAAGAGACGCAGAAAGCCGCCAGGGAAAGGCGCCAGAGAACAAAAGCCCCAAAGACTGATTCCCACTGAGACCATCCCCCGCCACAGGGGCGCAGGGCAACTTCGCCCAAACAGGGTTGCCTGAGTAACAGCACGGCAGGCCCCTCCCACAGAAGACAGGCTGGGAAAACAAGAGGCCAGCAACCCTAAGGTCTCAAGAAAACAGGTGCATCTTGCTTGGGTTCTGGTCAATAATTTGGACTCTATACATTCCCTCAAACACCCATCAACAGAATGAATAAGAGGAAGAGCCCCCAAAACAGAAAAGACTCAGAGATGATGACTTATGCTGCAGATTTACAAATGGATGCAGATATAACCAAGATGTCGGAGATGGAATTCAGGCTAGCAATTGTGAAGACAATGGGTAGAATGGAGAAATCAATTAATGGCAACATAGAGTCTCTAAGGGCAGAAATAAAAGGTGAATTGGCAGAATTTAAAAATGCTATCAATGAGATCCAATCCAATCTAGATAATCTAACAGCTAGGGTAACTGAGACAGAAGAGAGAAAAAGCAATCTGGAAGACAGTATAATAGATAAAAAGGGAAAAGAGGAGGCCAGGGAAAACAACTCAGAATCCATGAAAATAGAATCAGAGAAATAAGTGACACCATGAGGCGTTCCAATGTCAGAATAATTGGAATCCTGGAGGAAGTGGAGAGAGAGAGAGGGCTAGAAGATGTATTTGAGCAAATCGTAGCTGAGAACTTCCCTAATCTGGGGAATGAAACATGCAGGGAATAATCTGCATAGAGGCAGAGAGGACCCCTCCCAAGATCAAGGAAAATAGGCCAACACCCCGGCATGTAATAGTAAAACTTGCAAATCTTAGAACCAAGGAAACCATCTTAAGGGCAGTTAGGGGGAAGAGATTCCTTACGTACACAGGGAGGAACATCAGAATAACGTCAGACCTATCCACAGAGACCTGGCAAGCCAGAAAGACCTGGCAAGACATATTCAGGGTACTAAATGAGAAGAACATGCAGCCAAGAATACTTTATCCGGCAAGGCTTTCATTTAGTATGGATGGAGAGATGCAGAGCTTCCACGACCGGCAGAAGTTGAAAGAATATGTGACCACTAAGCCGGCCCTGCAAGAAATATTACGGGGGGTTCTATAAAAGGTGAAAGACCCCAAGAGTGATCTACAACAGAAATTTACAGGGACAATCTATAAAAACAACATCTTCACAGGCAACATGATGACAATTAATTCATATCTTTCAATAATCACTCTCAATGTGAATGGCCTAAACGCTCCCATAAAACGGCACAGGGTTGCAGATTGGATAAAAAGACAGGACCCATCCATATGCTGTCTACAAGAGACTCATTTTGAACCTAAAGAGACATCCAGACTGAAAGTGAAGGGATGGAGATCCATCTTCCATGCCAGCGGACCTCAAAAGAAAGCTGGGGTAGCAATTCTTATATCAGACAAATTAGATTTTAAACTAAAGTCTGTAATAAGAGACACAGAAAGACACTATATCATTCTTAAAGGCTCTATTCAACAAGAAAATCTAACAATTGTAAATATCTATGCCCCCAACATGGGAGCAGCCATCTACATAAGCCAACTGTTAACCAAAATAGTCATATTGATAACAATAGGTTAATTGTAGACCTCAATAATCCACTCTCAGCAATGGACAGATCATCTAAGCAGAAAATCAACAAGGAAACAAGAGCTTTGAATGATACATTGGACCAGATGGACCTCATAGATATTTACAGAACATTCCACCCTAAAACAACAGAATACTCATTCTTCTCGAGCACACATGGAACTTTCTCCAGAATAGACCATATACTGGGTCACAAATCAGGTCTCAACCGATACCAAAAGATTGAGATTATTCCCTGCATATTCTCAGACCACAATGCTCTAAAACTGGAACTCAATCACAAGAAAAAATTTGGCAGAAATTCAAACACTTGGAAGCTAAAGACCACTCTGCTCAAGAATGTTTGGGTCAACCAAGAAATCAAAGAAGAACTTAAACAATTCATGGAAATCAATGAGAACGAAAACACATCGGTCCAAAACCTGTGGGATACTGCAAAGGCGGTCCTAAGGGGGAAATACATAGCCATCCAAGCCTCACTCAAAAAAACAGAAAAATCCCGAATTCACCAACTAACTCTACACCTTAAAGAACTAGAGAAAAAGCAACAAATGACGCCTAAGCCATGCATTAGAAGAGAAATAATTAAAATTAGAGCAGAGATCAATGAATTAGAAACCAGAAACACAGTAGATCAGATCAATGAAACTAGAAGTTGGTTCTTTGAAAGAATTAATAAGATTGATAAACCACTGGCCAGACTTATCCAAAAGAAAAGAGAAAGGACCCAAATTAATAAAATTATGAATGAAAGGGGAGAGATCACGACTAACACCAAGGAAATAGAAACAATTAGTAGAAATTATTATCAACAACTATATGCCAATAAACTGAGCAATCTGGATGAAATGGAGGCCTTCCTGGAAACCTATAAGCTGCCAAGACTGAAACAGGAAGAAATTGACAACCTGAATAGGCCAATAACCAGTAACGAGATTGAAGCAGTGATCAAAAACCTCCCAAAAAACAAGAGTCCAGGGCCTGATGGATTCCCTGGGGAATTCTACCAAACATTCAAAGAAGAAATAACACCTATTCTACTGAAGCTGTTTCAAAAAATAGAAACAGAAGGAAAACTTCCAAACTCATTCTATGAGGCCAGCATTACCTTAATCCCCAAACCAGGCAAAGACCCCCATCCAAAAGGAGAATTTCAGACTGATACCCCTGATGAATATGGATTCCAGAATCCTCAACAAAATCCTAGCTAATAGGATCCAACAATACATTAAAAGGATCATCCACCACGACCAAGTGGGATTTATCCCCGGGATGCAAGGGTGGTTCAACATTCGCAAATCAATCAATGCGATAGAACACATTAATAAGAGGAGAGAGAAGAACCATATGGTCCTCTCAATTGATGCAGAAAAAGCATTTGACAAAATACAACATCCTTTCCTGATTAAAACTCTCCAGAGTATAGGGATAGAGGGAACATTCCTCAAGTTCATAAAATCCATCTATGAAAAACCCACAGTGAATATCATCCTCAATGGGGAAAAGCTGAGAGCCTTTCCCTTAAGATCAGGAACACGTCAAGGGTGCCCACTCTCACCACTATTGTTCAACATAGTACTAGAAGTCCTAGCAACAGCAATCAGACAACAAAAAGAAATAAAAGGTATTCAAATTGGCAAAGAAGAAGTCAAACTCTCTCTTTTCGCAGATGACATGATACTTTATGTGGAAAACCCAAAACACTCCACCCCCAAATTACTAGAACTCATACAGCAATTCAGTAATGTGGCAGGATACAAAATCAATGCACAGAAATCAGTTGCTTTCTTATACACTAACAATGCAACTGTAGAAAGAGAAATTAAAGAAACGATTCCATTTACAATAGCACCAAAAACCATAAGATACCTCAGAATAAACCTAACCCAAGACGTAAAGGATCTATACTCTAGGAACTACAGAACACTCAAGAAAGAAATTGAAGAAGACACAAAAAGATGGAAAAATATTCCATGCTCATGGATCGGAAGAATAAACATTGTTAAAATGTCTATGCTACCCAGAGCAATCTATACCTTCAATGCCATCCCGATCAAAATTCCAATGACATTTTTCAAAGTGCTGGAACAAACAATCCTAAAATTTGTATGGAATCAGAAAAGACCCTGAATCGCCAAGGAGATGTTGAAAAAGAAAAACAAAGCTGGGGGCATCACGTTGCCCGATGTCAAGCTATATTACAAAGCAGTGATCACCAAGACAGCATGGTACTGGCACAAAAACAGACATACAGACCAATGGAACAGAACAGAGAACCCAGATATGGACCCTCAACTCTATGGTCAAATAATCTCTGACAAAGCAGGAAAAAACATGCAATGGAAAAAAGACAGTCTCTTCAATAAATGGTGCTGGGAAAATTGGACAGCCACATGCAGAAGAATGAAACTCGACCATTCTCTAACACCATTCACAAAGATAAACTCAAAGCAGATGAAAGACCTCAATGTGAGACAGGAATCCATCAAAATCCTAGAGGAGAACATAGGCAGTAACCCCTTTGACATCGCCCACAGCAACTTCTTTCAAGATACATCTCCAAAAGCTAGTGAAACAAAAGCAAAAATGAACTTTTGGGACTTCATCAAGATAAAAAGCTTCTGCACAGCAAAGGAAACAGTCAACAAACCCACAGAATGGGAGAAGATATTTGCAAATGACACTACAGATAAAGGGCTGGTATCCAAAATCTATAAAGAACTTCTCAAACTCAACACCCAAAAAACAAATAATCAAATCAAAAAGTGGGCAGAAGAGATGAAAAGACACTTCTCTGAAGAAGACATACAAATGGCTAACAGACACATGAAAAAATGTTCATCATCATTAGCCATCAGGGAAATCCAAATCAAAACCACACTGAGATACTGCCTTACACCAGTTAGAATGGCCACAATGGACAGGGAGAGAAACAACAAATGTTGGAGAGGTTGTGGAGAAAGGGGAACCCTCTTACACTGTTGGTGGGAATGCAAGTTGGTACAGCCACTTTGGAAAACAGTGTGGAGGTTCCTCAAAAATTTAAAAATAGAGCTATCCTATGACCCAGCAATTGCACTCCTGGGTATTTACCCCAAAGACACAGATGTAGTGAAAAGAAGGGCCATATGCACCCCAATGTTCCTAGCAGCAATGTCCGCAATAGCCAAACTGTGGAAACAGCCGAGATGCCCTTCCACAGATGAATGGATAAAGAAGATGTGGTCCATATATACAATGGAATATTACTCAGCCATCAGAAAAGATGAATACCCAACTTTTACATCAACATGGGTGGGACTGGAGGAGATTATGCTAAGTGAAATAAGTGAAGCAGAGAAAGTCAATTATCATATGGTTTCACTTATTTGTGGAACATAAGGAATAACATGGAGGACATTAGGAGAAGGAAGGGAAAAATGGGGAGGAGGAATTGGAGGGAGAGATGAACCATGAGAGACTATGGACCTGAGAAACAAACAGGGTTTTAGAGGGGAGGGGGGAGGGGGGATTGGTTAGCCCGGTGATGGGTATTAAGGAGGGCACGTACTGCATGGAGCACTAGGTGTTATACGAAAACAATGGATCGTGGATCACTACATCAAAAACTAATGATGTATTGTATGGTGACTAACATAACATAATAAAATTTAAAAAAAATTAATGCATGTGAAGAACTTAGTATGGTGTCTGGCAAAAACAAGTGTTCAAAAGGTGTTCACTATAATTTTTAAGAATTAACAAAACATATTACTTGACTTTTTTTTTTTTTAAAGATTTTATTTATTTATTTGACAGAGAGAGACACAGTGAGAGAGGGAACACAAGCAGGGGGAGTGGGAGAGGGAGAAGCAGGCTCCCCGCAGAGCAGGGAGCCCGATGCCGGACTCGATCCCAGGACCCTGGGATCATGACCTGAGCTGAAGGCAGTCGCTTAACCAACTGAGCCACCCAGGCGCCCATTTGACTTTATTGAAACCATAATCTAATAGATAAATAATTATAACTCAAAGTATTAGTTAAACCATTTAACCCATGGGCCAAATCCTGCTGTCTGCCTTTTTAGCAATAAGGTTTTATTGGAACTCAGCTACCCCCATTTACATACTGATAATGGCTACAATTGACTAAAATGGCAGAGTTGAGTAGTTTTAGCAGAGACCTGGAAAATTGAAAATATTTGCTATCTGACATTATACAGAAAAAGTTTTCCAAGCCCTATTATAAATAAGAGTTGTAAAGTAGCAGTTAAAAGTTTAAAGGTGGGAGATTATTTCTGAGTTTCAGATCAGTAAAAGGAGGTTTTTTAATTCTATTGAGAAAGAGGTACCTTAATGTTATTAGACTGATTTTCCTTAAGTACCTCTTAGAGATGAGACTTACTTCTGGGTAGAAGGAGGTTGTTACTTCAGAAATGTCTTCCAGGATGTAAATCAGAGACAAGAGGCCTGTTTTAGTGGTGGGGGGGTGGGAGGGATGGGGTGGCTGGGTGATAGACATTGGGGAGGGTATGTGCTATGGTGAGTGCTGTGAATTGTGTAAGACTGTTGAATCACAGACCTGTACCTCTGAAACAAATAATACATTCTATGTTAAAAAAAAGAAGATAGTAGGAAGGGAAAAATGAAGGGGGGGAAATCGGAGGGGGAGACGAATCATGAGAGACTATGGACTCTGAGAAACAAACTGAGGGTTCTAGCGGGGAGGGGGATGGGGGGATGGGTTCGCCTGATGATGGGTATTGAAGAGGGCATGTACTGAATGGAGCACTGGGTGTTATATGCAAACAATGAATCATGGAACACTACATCAAAAACTATGTATGGTGATTAACATAACATAATAAAATAAAAAAAGAGGCCCGTTTTAGTAAACAATATAGGAAATAATATTTCATGTTGAAAATTAATTTTGGTTCAGGAGGAAGCTACTTCAGAATATTATAGTATATGACTGTTCTACAATATCAAAGTAGATATCACCTTCGTGTATTCCTGACACCATAAACCTTACATAATATCGTCATTATATAAGTAGAGTTTGTTTAAAAATGAGTTGTGAATAGTCCATAAAAATCAAAATTTTAAAAATGACAAATGAAGGGGGGAAATCGGAGGGGGAGACGAACCATGAGAGACTATGGACTGTGAGAAACAAACTGAGGGTTCTAGAGGGGAAGGGGTGGGAGGATGGCTTAGCCTGGTGATGGGTATTAAAGAGGGCACATTCTGCATGGAGCACTGGGTGTTATACGCAAACAATGAATCATGGAACACTACATCAAAAACTAATGATGTAATGTATGGTGATTAACATAACATAATTAATTAAATAAATAAATAAATAAAGACAAATGTATACTGCTTCAGTTACTTTAATCATTATTGGCCTACTTAAGTTTTTTAAATATCTTCTTGGAACTTGTCCTTGAGTTTAAATATTCAACATTACTGGCATTATTTATACTATTCTGTATTGACTATTAAATGTCTGAAGTTTCCTACTGTGTCTCACTTTTAAATCTCAGTATTGATTATTTGCAACTTTCTGTTTTTCCCAATTAGTCATGCCGGTGGTTTGGGAATTTTTATTAGACCTTTGAAAAACCATTTTTTAGCTTTACCAATAATCTCTGTTGAATGCTTTTCATTCTCATCTCCCTAATATGTGTTTTTATGTTCATTATTTACCCTACCTTCTTTTTCCCCTGTTCTTATACCTTGAGGATATTTATTATCTCATTAATTTTTAGACTTTCTTCTTTTGTAAGGTGCATTAAATGCTATAATTTTCTTTTTAATGTCATCTTTGCTGTATCTCACAAGTTTGGGTATGTAGTAATTTCATTATCATTCATTTCAAAATAGATTCTAGTTTACATTGTGTTTTCTCCTTTGGTATATGGGTTGTTTAGAAATGTGTTTATTAATTTCCAAACATACGGGGTTTTTGGTTATTATCTATCATTAATTTGTGATTTAGTGGCACTATGGTGAAAGATGATGCACTGTATGATTTTAGTGCTTTGAAATTTTTTGTGTTTAGCTTAATGGTCCAGGAGAGTACAATGTTTATAAATGTTTCATATATGCTAGAAAATAACATGTTTTCTCCAGTTTTGGGTGCAGCATTTCATGTATGTCTGTAGTTCACATTTGTTCATTTTGATGTTCTAGATCTGTACCCACCTTTTTGTTGGCTTAGTCTATCAAATAATAAGCATTTAAAAATCTTCCACTATGAATTTGAATTTTTCTATTTCAACTTGTAGTCCTAATATTTTTTCCTTTGTATGTATTGTGGTTATATTTTTATATGTAACCAAATTAAAAATTGAAGATTCCTAATGAATTGAATGGTGTTTTGTATTATGTTGTGACTGATCTTTTTCCCTTTAAGAATGCAGAGTATATTTTGCTTGATACTAATAAAGCTACAACGCTTTCTTTTAGGTATTAGTTGCATGGTTTACCTTTCAAACTTTCTGTACACATATGTATTAGATGTGCAAATATATTTATATGTTAATTGAACCCTATGTTTTTGTCTTTAAAGCATTTAGCCCACTTTATTTAATGTTATTACCAATGCATTTTAATATATTTGGGTTTATAATTTCAGTTTATTTGTGCTATCTCTCTTGCCCATTCTATATTTTTCTTTCCTTTTTTTTTCTTTTGTGCTATTGTGTTGGAACTTTCATATTTTCCTTCTACTGGTGTATAAATTATACTTCTTTTAGTGCTTATTCTGGAAATTACAACATGCATTTTTAACTTGTCAAAGTCAAAAGTTAATCATTGCCTTCACCTTCGATCCTGACAATACAAAGTCCTTAAAACATTTAACTTCATTTATGCCTCTCCTGACTTAGGTTAGTACTGTTATGTATTTTACTTCTCTTTTGGCATTTTTAAACTCCAAGACATTATTATTGTTTTATTTCATAAGTATTTGTTTAGAATTATTCCCATCTTTGCTATTTATTTATTATCACACACCATTCTTTTTATGATCACTTTTCTTCTGCTACTTTCTTTTGTCCGTTAGGTTCCTTTACTGTGGTTTGCTTGGTCTAAATTCTCTGTCATTTTTTTTGTTGGGGAGGAAGCATCTGAAAATATCTTTAATTCTCTCTCATTTTTAAAAGATATTTTTGGTAGGTATAGGATTTGGAGTTTGCAGTTATTTCTTTAAGCACATTATGAATGCCCTTCCACTGACTGCTGTAACCACTTGTTATTTTAAAGAATTGTCAGTCTGTCACTCCTTTTAAGTCAATTTTTAAAAATATTTAATACTTATTTTTATCTTTTTTGTGTGTTTTTCAGTTTGATAGTGTGGATAGATGTAGATTTATTTTATTTATCTTGCTTCAGACACCTTGTGGCCCCTGAATCTATGAATCAGTCTCTATCATTATATCTGGGAAATTCTCTGGTATTGTCTCTTCAGACACTGCCTCTGCCTCATGTTCTTTCTCATCTCCCTCTAGATTCCAGTTAAATGTATGTCATATATTTCCATTCCATATATTCTCCATGTCCCTTAACTATTTATTTTTCATCTCTCTTCCACATCCTGGGTAATTATTTTCAACCTATCCTCCAGCTACCTGATTTTCTCTTCAGTTATATCTGGCCTGTGGTTAAACTCATTTTTGAGTTTTAGATTTTAGTTATTTTATTTTTTATTTCTTGATTTCATTCTTTTCCACATCGGCTGTATTTTTTAACAGTAGCCTTTGGTTCCCATCAGATATTTTAAGGTTATGTTTTATTTCTTTAAACACAGTAAAAATAATTATTTATAATCATGTCTGATAATCCGAATGTCTCATTTCAATAATTCTAATATTTAATGTTTTGAGGGCCTGTTTCTGTTTTCTCTCATTACTGCTATTTTTTGCTCATGCTGCCTTATTGATATGCTTTGTTATTTTTACTATGTGTATCTCATTTTTCCTATAATATTATTCATGAGAATTCTTTCAGAATTCTTTCAGAATGTAACTCTTAAAATTAAGAGTTACATTCTACCAGGGAGTTTCCATTATCTTTTGTCAGGTAACTAATAAACTAATTTCATGGCATTAGGTTTCCCTTTTCTTCTTTTTTTGAGGAGGATGCAGGTGAGATTTTGTATTGCAGCTCCTACTGAAAGCAGGCTTGTGATTACTCATAGATATGACTACCCTCTCCCAAATAGAGATAAGACAATTTTATCAAGGAGGTAATTTTACCAAGAGGTAGGAGACCTCTACTTCTTGTTCATCCTTACACTGAGGGTGTAGCCCTGTGAAGTCCCAGCTCTTTGAGTGGGAGAATCTCTTACTAGCCTCCCCACTTTGGACAGACCCTGGCATTTGACCATCCTGTGTTTGCAGACAGACTAGAAAGCCAGAGTTGGCCAAATTCATCAAATGCCTTATGTCAAGAGTGGCTTCACTTAACTTTCTGAGTTGGAGGTTTTTTGTTTTTGGGGTTTCTTTTTAAGATTTTATTTATTTATTTATTTGAGAGAGAGAGAGAGCATGAGAGGGGAGATGGTCAGAGGAAGAAGCAGACTTCCCACTGAGCAGGGATCCTGATGCGGGACTTGATCCTGGGACTCCGGGAACATGACCTGAGCCGAAGGCAGTCACTTAACCAACTGAGCCACCCAGGCACCCTGAGTTGGAGGTTTTACTTAGATTTTGACCTGTTAATTCTCTATAACTTGTCCATCCTTTGATGTTTTAAGATAAATTAAAAAATACATTATTCCCTTTTACCATCATATTTAGTTGTTTCTTTGGAAGAGGGGGTGAAGGGATGACTCCCTTAATAACTTAGCTCACCATTCTAGAAACTTCTATCTTCTGACTGATATATTTTATTCATATATAACCTGTTTTATTCTAAAATGTGTGTAAGATAGTTTTACTTGGTTTTGTTATTATGCACAAACAGCATTTGACAAAATTGAACATCTTTTTATGTTAAAAACTCTGAACAAACTGGGTATGGAGGGAATGTACCTCAACATAATGAAGGCCATATATGACAAGCCGCAGCTAACATCACACTCAACAGTAAAAAGCTGAAAGCTTTTCTTCTAAGATCAGGAACAAGACAAGGGTGGCCACTCTTACCACTTTTATTAAACATACCACTGGAAGTCTAGCCAGAGCAATTAGGCAAGAAGAAGAAATAAAAGCTTCCAAATCAGAAAGGAAGAATTAAAAGTTTTTCTATTTGCAGATGACATATTATATGTAGAAAACTTCACAAAAAGACTTCAGAAAAAAACTGTTAGACTTCACAAAAAAACCTCTTAGAAATAATAAATGAATTCAGTAAAATGGCAGGATACAAAATCAATATACAAAAATCAGTTGTGTTTTTATATGCTAACAGTAAACTATTAGAAAAAGAAATTAAGAAAATAATGTCATTTAGGGATGCCTGGGTAGCTCAGTTGGTTAAGCGTCCAACTCTTGATTTCAGCTAGGGTCATAATCTCAGGGTCCTGGGATCCAGCCACATGTCGGGCTCCTCGCTGTTCAGTGAAGAGTCTGCTTCAGGATTCTATCTCTCCCTCTGCCCCCCTCCACTTGCTCTTTCTCTCCCAAATAAAATAAATCTTTTTTAAAAAAGAAAAGAATGCCATTTATGATTACATCAAAAAGAATAAAATACTTAGGTATAGATTTATGTGTATCTTACCTGATTTATTAACAGGCTTATATTTATTTTTAAACAGATTTTTAAGAATTCCCCAATTTTTTAGATTTTTTTGTGGGCCTTATTTTAAAGTCCTAAAACTTGGGGTGCCTGGGTGGCTCAGTTGGTTAAGTGTCCAGCTCTTGATTTTGACTCAGGTCATGATCTGAGAGTCATGAGATCAGGCCCCATGTTGGGCTCCATGCTCAGCAGGAAGTCTACTTGAGATTCTCTCTCTCCCTCTCCCTCTGCCCTTCACCACCACCCCCTGCACTCTTTCTCTCTCAAATAAATAAATAAATAAAAATCCTAAGGCTTAAAACTGTACACCTATGTTGTTTTTCTACCATAACTAGTCTTGGTAGCAACAAATAGGAAAAGCATCAACGACAGGGATTGTAACAGGTCCTTTCAGGATTTGACTTATTTCACAGTCATGGATGTGGAAATTCAGTATCAAAGCAATGAAACAAAAATAATGGAAAAATATTGGTGAACATGGCTAAATAATATCTTTGGTGTCAGCCATGGGATAACAGATGAGAGAGACTCAGGGGTTCCTGGACAGAGGGTATGTGAAAACAACTTAACTCCATTTCCCTATTCCTTGTCAGGACACTTCTCCCCATTTAGTGTACATGGATTCTGTTAAAAAATTCATCATATCTTTCTGTGGGTTTTAATGTTGCAAGATGACATTTAGAAATTGCTCAAAAAAAAAAAATTGCTCAACCAACTAATAATGGGAGGATTTGAAGGCAATGATCAGGCATTTGAGAATCTTCCTCTTATGTAGCTCTAATAATAAGAACACAAGTTCTCAAATCAGAATGCCTGGGTTCATCCGAGGAGAGTTAACCATCTACTCTGTGACTTGGTTTCCTCATTTGTAAAATACAAATAATAAGAGTATCTTTTGCAGCGTTGTTGTGAATATTAAATGAGTTCATACATGGAATTTGCTTTGAGCTAAGCCTGTCACTTAGTGTGTGCTGTATGAATGGTCAAAGAGAATGGAGCTTTTCAATGCACAGCGGAGGCTGAGTGAAGATATAAGCACTTCTGGGAGAGGTAGCACATTGAATGTGTTCTTATGAGCAAACCACTTTTAGGAAGTTAGGTGCAATAAGGATAGAGGGCATTGGATGCCTAAGGGGTGGGAATGAGAAAGGAGTTTAGGACAAAGTTACAGAGGTGCTGTTCTTAGCCTAATGGATATTTTACTCCTGGTTTATTGCTTTTTTCCCTCCCACTACTCTGTCCCTCAGTTACATAGGCCGAATTCTCTTTCCTAGAAGCCAGTGAGTATACAGACTGATTTTTCTTTTAGCCAAGGAATATATTAAGTAAGGTTGAACATGAATTGTTATTGTGCCACAAGGGGAAAAAAACTGATTCAATTTGGTTCTCAAGTGTATTCCTACATTGAATAATAATGACATTATCATTTAATTATTTAGACATTAGCTTCATTCGCATGTGTAGTTTGGGACCATTTAGAAAAAAAAAACTAGAAAGAACAATATTCTGTTTTTATTGTAGAATCCCACTGTTAAATATCTTACAGGCTAATGTTTAATCGCATTTTTAGTCTTGCACAGTTCTTGATAATAATTAACCTGAAATAACTACTTCCATACGTGAGTTGGGGACACATTTGCTTTTGTTGTTTCCTTTTTCAGGAAGTTAAATGGTTAAAACTTGCAGATCTGAATTATCCGTGAATAACTGTAAGAAGAGAAAGCCCATGAAACATGGAGATAGGAAGGTTTTGTATGTATTTCCTAACATAAACCTGAATATTTATTAAACATTTAAAGACTATATTTAAATGAATGTTTTTTTCAATATCATGTGACTAGAATATTAGGTTTGAAAGCCTTTGACTCCACTATGAGTAGTTTTTCTCTTGTTTGTGGTGACTAAAGTCAAGAAAATCTAATTATCAAGCCTCTCATTAAACATAACTTTGGTGAGCCACGTTGTAGGTCTACAACAGGGTTTTATATATACTTGTATTCCTTCTGTTTCTTATCTTTTATTGCCTCTGCCATACTTCAAATACAGTCTATTCAGTTACTTAGGAGATGATCTACTAGTTTTCCAGTTAACTGTGACAAAAATTAATTAGAACATGTTTAGAATTTAAAAAATCAATGAATTAGCAAATACATGTATTTATTGTGGTAGATTGTATATTTTTTCAACTTTTTTTAAGGGGGGAGGGGCAGAGGAAGAGGAAGAGAGAATCTCAAGCAAGCTCCATGCCCAGCATGGAGCCCAACATAGGGCTCGATCTCACAACCCTAAGATCATGACCTGAGCCAAAATCAAGAGTTGGATGACCAACTGAATGAGCCACCCAGGAGCCACAATTTTTCCAATTTTTTTTTTTATCTCTTCCCCATTAGAGTATTAAATATTCCTGCTCATTGCCATAAAATGTCTTCTTATTGGAGGGTTTACTTCCCTACCTCATTGTCAGTTGGCCAAATAATTTGCTGGGCCAGTGGAATGTGAGAAGTGACAGAATGCCAGACCTAAGCAGATTTAAGAGGCATCGTGTTTCTGCCAACTCTTGTGCTTTCCCACATACCATCTTGATATGATAAAGTAGTTTCTTCTTTTACTAAAGGGAGATATATATTTTTTTAAGATTTTATTTATTTATTTGAGAGAGAGAGAATGAGAGAGAGCACATGAGAAGGGTTAGGGTCAGAGGGAGAAGCAGACTCCCTGCCGAGCAGGGAGCCCGATGCGGGACTCGATCCAGGGACTCCAGGATCATGACCTGAGCCGAAGGCAGTCGCTTAACCAACTGAGCCACCCAGGCGCCCAAAGGGAGATATTTTTATGCAGCAAAGGGATGTGAGATTACTTTTTCAATTTTAATTGTTTCCCCTTACTTTTGATTGAAACTGTGCCAGTGGGTTAGTATTTTTAGATTATTATCTCAGAGAAGGCATACAATATCTTTATAAACACCTGTTACCCATAACAATATAGTAGCTGATTATTGATTCTTGGATTGAATCTCACCAGGTTCTGTCCCAAAACACATTCCTAGAAGACAATATAAATGTTGCCCTTACTTCAGGTTCTGTTCTAAATCAACTCAACCTCTTCCTTGAAGCCTCCCTGATCACACCTGCCAGCACCAGTTTTTCCACTATGCTACTTGTTCCATATTGCACACTGGCAGCATTGAATTGGTGTGTTTTGAGGGTGAGGAATGGCACCACACAACACCTCCATGTTCATTGAATACATGAGTTTGTCAGAGAAGGAGAGTATACATTGATGAATAAAGTAGATAACGTGGAGTTTAGTATGTGAAGTATCAGCTGGCTTTAATTATACTCGTTGACTCTTATCCCTCTCATAGTAAAGTAAACTCCTTGAGGACAGTCATCATGTCACTCCATTGTTTTTTCCCACAGCACTAGGCACACACAGTCATGGTTCAGCAAGTGTCCACTGAATGTAACTGAATTGAACTCAATAGGTAGATAACAAAGACTTGTTTGAGTCAGGTTTCACTTCTTTGGAATTGGAACACAAATCCTCAGAATCACTAATTTAGGCCTCATCACCTTAGTGGATGAGCCGCTGAACTCTTATTTGGTGAACAAATTTAAACAGTTGAGGAAAGAGAAGGATTTAAGCATTTTTGTTATTCATCCACACTAATAGTGTGTACTGGTTGGAGTTGACCTGAGAGATGTAAGCACCCCCATTGGTGTGGAGTATTGTGGCCATTATCATTCCATTCTGTAGAACAGATGTTTTCTGTTATCACAGTACCTGGGTTGTAGGTGTTGTGATGTAAATTTCCAGCACATACCTAGAACTATAGGAGGGCACCTGGCTGGCTCAGTGGGTGGAGCATGCAACTCTTGATCTCTGAGTTGTGAGTTCAAGTCCCAAGTTGGGTGTGGAGATTACTTAAAAATAAAATCTTAAAAAAAAAAAAAAACACACAACAAAACTACTGTTGGGAGGAGTGGGTGGGACAGAACATGCTATCTTTCACCAGATAGACAAAAGTTTGAACTCAGTTCTAGTACTTACGCTTATTAGCTGAGCAGTTTAGACAAATACACATAAACTGTCTAAATGTCTAAATCTCGGTTGCCGCATTTATCAAATGGGAACAAATGCCTACTTCACAGGCTTCTGGAATGTTAGGGATAAGGTGGTGAGTTGCCTATCGCAATGACTGACACAGGGCTGGACTGTAATACATGTTAATCTTTGTTGTTATTCACACCTTCAGTCCCTAACACAATGTCTGGTATATTATAAGTGCTAAATTAAATTAACTTCAGTAAATGGGCTCTGTTGGGCTCATTAACAAATTTCTGTTGTAATGACAGGAAAACCATGGAGAGTTTTTATGAATTAGAAGAGGTGAAAAAGTCTTTGTCCTTGTAGCTATGTATGGAACTATGGCTATGTAGTATAATTTGTGTCAATAGTTTATTAAGTATCTACCATCTGATTAGCACTGAGAGCACTTTCTCATGTACCACAGGGGATTTAAAAACAATATAGATAGAACTGGTGTTGAACATTGGAAAAAATTTGCCACCTGTATTGTGGAATTAAAGAGATGGTAGACAAGCTTCTGAACCAGAAGTACCTGATGTCATGGTATCTAAAAAATGTTATCAGAAACCCATCCCTATATTGTTAATTACTACTTACCGTGACAATGGCACACCTTTGTGTAGCACTTAAGAATTAACGAAGCACTTTAACACTTTATTTTATTATTTTTATACCAATCCAGTGAAGTAAGAAGAAATTATTATCCCTATTTTGTAGATGATTGTGTAATTGGAGATTTATGAAGCCAGGAAACCTCTCTCCTAGTACAGAGCTCTTTCCTCTGTGGGCTTACTAAGTCTTCTATTAATAAGAGAGATCTAGAGAGGAAGATACAACTGAGATATAGCTGAGAGCCAAGTCCCCAAAGAATGGTAAGCCAGTAGCTTCATAATGTCAGGGATCTGTGAGGGGGAGAGAATACTCTAAGGCAGGTTCTTCAGCCTTAATACATTGGTATTTTGACTGGGTGACTTTTTGTTGTAGGGGCTATTCTTGTACTGTAGGATATTTAGCAGCATTCTTTACCTTTACCCATTAGATGCCAATTGAACACCCCCTCACTTGGAACAACAGAAATGTCTCCAGACATTGCCAAATATCCCTTATGAGGATGGGGCAAAATCAACCTGGTTGGGAACCAGTTTCAGTGCTCCAGAGAAAAGAAAGAAAAATGAACTTCACCTACTTTACAGTTTTCATCATTGCTAAATCTAAGCAGAAATTATGGTCACTGAACCAGAAGTTATTATTTTTCACAGATACAGGTGCAACCCTGCTTCTTAGGAATAGTTTAGTTGGTGCTGAAAGCTGGAGAAAACGGTGGGGATGGTGTCTTCCTCCAAGAGAAGATATGGCTGGTCTCACAGAGAGGAAACTGCTAGTATTCCAGGGCATAAGGCCAAGTAAGACTATTCACTGAAGCATAAAGAGGGAGCAGAAGGGAGAATTGTCCATCTGAAATGTATCCAGGGTGTACTAACCACACATTTTCTCTCTTGTAATATGCTATATAATAACCATGGGTGGTGCCACTATGTGTTTCTGACTACAAAACACCTTGGAGCCTTTCTCAACATCAAACCACTCTACTTTAATATTAAAAGGGTGCATTGGGGGAGTATAGGTTATGAGTCTTGAGACCTATGATTTGACACTTTTTCAGTCACTAGCCACTAGTGTGTAACCGCAGGCAAGTTGCTTCACCTCTCTGGATCTAGGTTTCTATATCTGAAAATGAGATTAATTTCAATATCTCCAAGCTTTAAAATTGTATGGTTTTCTTTCTCTTATGACCACAACTAAGTCACTACTATTACTGCCAGCTAGTATGAATGTATGATTATACTGCCATGCACATTACCAGAAGTAATATGGTAATATTGGTGGTATCATTAAAAAAAAAATGTTCTAATGAAGCAGATTAAGGCTACTTAGAATATATGCATCCTTGGGCTCAGGAAGACTAGGGAGGAAATGATCTACTTGGATATGAGAAATGAAGTAGCCAGGGCATTGAAATCCATAACTCACCATGGTTAATGAATCTTCCTCTCCCTAACCCAATACCCCAGGCAAAAGTTAGGCATTGGTACCTATTAAATAAGAGCTAGGAGAAAAGGAATTACAGTCAAAACCCTCTTAAGACATTTTCAAAGGAGCAGCCATTAAAGCTTCTAAACCAGGAAATCTTCCTTGGAGAGAAATGGAAAATCACAGGTACGGTGCCATGCAAATGTGGCCATTTAATAAATACTGTTGGATGAGGAGGATGATAAGAATAAATGCATGCTGGAGGCAAAAGTGGGAAGCAGGAACCTTTTAAGCGGTGGTTAATTTTTTTTCCCACAAACTGAGTTTGTACTAGTGGAAATGTCATATCACCTGGAGATGGAGATTCTTAATGGACTGATTTCTCTTACCCCAAATTTAAGCTTTAGTGGTCATTATAGCCACATAGATGTAAGGGGCACTTTTTCCATTTGGGGAGCCGGAGGGGAAGGATTATCACTTTTATAGTCAGATGCACTCTTTGAAAGGGAAAGGCCAAGACCTCCTTTTCCTCATCTATCCCTAGTTTCCCGATGGATGCCAGTCCCTCCTTTGCAACAGCAGCAGTGAAGACATGCAGGCATGCAGCAACCAAATTAATGATCTACTTGGATTATTGATTGATTAAGGAAGCAGTGAGAGATGGTGCCATAAGAGAAGCTTAACTTTTAAAGTAAATATTGTTGTAATACCAAAGTCTCTAAGAGAATTTGGAATTGGTGAAATTTGTTTGGGGACCCTTACTACTCTTTCAGTGGAAGCATGGGTATGGGTGAACATTGGCATTCTCTGCTACATCTTGCCCTGCTGCTCAGCAGGTTCCCATTTGCTTCCTCCAGACCAAAGTCCCATTAGTCACTGCTTGTATCTTCACATTCAGGGCCTCCAGACATCCAATCAGGATATGATGATCTAAGAACAAAAAAGGCAAATTATCCACACCCCTTCTCCACTTAGTATGAAATGGAGGACCAGGGATAGGTTAATGGACTACATCTGTCTCAGGCGGGCTTCCTGGAAAGCAGACTCAGACAGAGGCTTGTCAGGAAGTGCTATTGTGAGCCCCACCTGTGGAAGGGAAGGGAAGGAAGCAGTCTCAACACATTCCTCAGCCAATCGCTTGATGAAGCTGGGGTGGCCCTTCAGGATTGCCCCAAGGTAGGGCAAGGAGGCTGGACCTTTATACTTCAGGTTGACCAGTTATTGGATTTGGATATCTCTGGAAAGGGGCATGACCTTGGACAAAGCGTGAGGCAGCTCTCTTCAGCTGAGCCAATAACAAGAGTTGTCTAGGGGTGCTTGGGTGGTGCAGTTAGTTAAACATTCAACTCTTGGTTTCTGCTCATGATCTCAGGGTCACGATCCAGCCCTGAGTTGGACTCTGTGCTCAACAGGGTGTCTGCTTGAGATTCTCTCCCTCTGCCCCTCCACCTCCCTCTCTCTTTCTCTAAAATAAATAAATCTTTAAAAAAAGGTGTTGTCTAAGGGCTATATTTGGCACTCCCAACAACTAGGGAATTAAATCCTTTAGTCCTTTAATGGGATCCAGGAGGTGCCTCATAGTGACTACTACAAACTGCCATTCAGAAAAGGAACAACACAACAGTCATTGGTTTGTACTAGCACTTGGAATCCTGGGAAATTTCTTTTCCCTATAGGAGGAGAAGTTACCTGATGAGATTTCTGGAAGACCTTCTTCCCATTTTTCTCCATGGTTCTGCCCTCTAGGGAAGTTTTGTTTTATTATCTTCTTCGTGTGTATATGAAGTGGGTGGGTGGTATGGAGTCTTTCCTTCTTGGGACAATGCATATTTTAGACATACTCCATTTCTGAAAATTTGGAGGGCCGAAAGAGTAGTTTAAATCTTGAGCAGTGACTTTTAAAATCTGGGTTAATGGTTTCTTTGACAGTGCAGTTTATTTAAAAACTTAATAGACCTCTGATCTATTTGTTTCCAGTTAGTTTTATGTGGTAGAAATCATATCCAAACTTATTTTCCAGACATCATCCCCAAATATGATTTGTTTATTTGCTTCTTTACTCCCATGCATCTCTTTTCTCTCAATTTAATGGTGGTAACCTTGAAAGTATCTGGCTTTGCCCAAGGTTGGGTATTAGGGGTCTTTACTTGTCTATCAGTCTTACTTTACTTCTCTATCAGTCTTACTTTTATACTTCTTGGGGTCTAGAAAAAGTCATTTGTCTAAAGCTTCAAAATACCGAATTTTGTTCTCTATTTTGGGACAGATTTCTCACAAGCTTATCACTTTCTTGAAATACTTTGCCAAGTACAACCAATAGTAGCCAGCACACACTATTACTATGTTTCCTTCCAACCACGCCCCCGAAGAGTTGCCAACTCAGGAGGCACATGGTCTCCTTCTCACATTATTTCAAGTGACAGTTTCACCAAACATTTTATATTACTGCGTAATGTAGATGAACAGTTCATTATATCTTTTTTGCCATATATTTCATATACTTGGGATACTGGGTTTTGCAGCATCCTACTCCAAGCTACCAATTTTTATCAATGTCATAAATTATCAATTTACCAATTTACCAGTTGTCATAATCGGTTAACTACTATAATAAACAACCTGCAAATTCCAGTACTTAACACTATAAACGCATCTTTCTCATTCATATCACATCCAGTGTATATCAGGTAACTCTCATCCACGCACTGATTCAGATCTTTTGAATCAGCTTCTTTCCATCTTTTGGTACTACCATCCTTAACATACGGCTTCTAAGATTTTCTGGGAGGAGAAAGAAAACAGTGGGTGGAGCATGGGGTATTCAAAAAGGGGATGTTAAGCTGGAAAATGCTAGACATCACTTCTGCCCATATTCTGTTGTCCATAACTCATTCAAATGCTTCATTTAACTGAAAGGAGACTTCGAAATATATTTTAGTATATATCTTGGGTGAAGAGCAGAAAGAGTGTTGATGGGCAGCCATCCTTTGCTCCAGGTGGGCTGGAGCAAGAATTCAAAACCAAATTTTGAAGGGCCTTGTATTACCCTATTATGGAAATTGGACAGTAACATTGAAAAATGATTTAAGGGAAGTGACTGAAAGAAAGAGCAAAATGAAGGTGAGTGGTGATATACAAGATAGGAGGATCTAACAATGCAAACTAAGGAAGAATATTCTGAGAGGTAATGAAGAGTCCTATGAGAGAGTGAAGTCCTGGAAGTTAAGGGAGGAGAGAGTTTTTCCAGAAGTCTAAAGTGTCAAATACTACAGAGTAACCAAAATGAGGGGATAGTGAAAAGGCAGACAATACCAAGTATTAAAAAGTGTGGGGAGCAGCTAGAATTTTGATACATACCCTTTGGAAAACTGTATCTGCTAAAGATGAAAAAAATATATTTATATGTGATACAAGAGATGTTTGGTTATCTATAGCATCACTACTTGTATATCCAAGAATTGGAAATGACTCAAAAGTCCATCAATAGCAGTATGGTTACAAGTAAGTTGTGGTATATTTATACATTGGAATATTATATTGTAATAAATGTAAACATTATGGATAAATCTCACAGTGTTGACCAAAAGAAGCCAAACACAGAAAGTATATCCACCATTATTCTATTTACATAAGATTTAAAATAGCCTAATCTAATCTAATCTACAGGATTAGAAATTAGGATTTTGATTACCCATAGTGGGTAGGTATGACTGGAAGGGGACACGAGAATTCTTTTTAGTTTCTATTTGGGTAATGGTTACACAGTGTGCTAGACAATAATGGCTCCCTAAAGGTATAGCCATATCCTAATCCCTGGAATCTATGAATATGTTAACTTACATGGCAAAAAGGATTTTGCATATATGATTGAATTAAGCATCTTGAGATTGAAAGATTGGCCTGGATTATATTTTAGAAAGAGAGGGAGGGAGAGACAGAGTGGGAAGGAAAGACAAAATACATATGTAACACTTCAGTAAAAATTTACATTAAGAAAAGGATGGGACAGGGGAATTATCATTGTGTTTGACAATTAGAAAGTCATTTATACCCTTATTGAAAGCAGTTCCAGTAGAGTGGTAGAGGTAGGAGCCAGGTTATAGTGGCTTGGAAGGCAAAAGAAGCGGAGGAAGAGAAAATGGATATGGATGCTTCCTTTAGAAGCTTATCAGTTATGGAAAATAAAAAGTTAAGGTTGTAGTTGGGAGGGGTGAGGTGGGGTGCATTAGAGTTTTGTTTAGGCTGAGAGAGCCTTGAGCAATTTTTTAAGTGAAGGAGAAGTAACAGAGAAGTTATAGGAAAGAATGCTCAAATGACAAAGAGATGGAAATACTCCATATTACTTCCCTTTTTCTTCCCCTGTAACTAAGAGGAGAAATGAAAAAGAAACACATAAAGGAATATCTGGAGATTTTATACATATGGGAAGGTAAGGGTCCCCTCTTCTGCTCCGTTAGGGTAGGAGGCACCGAGCTAAGCTGTTCTGTTTGTATTTGTGTCAGTTAGCTATTGCTGTGTAATAACAATCCAAAAACTTAGTGGTTTACATTGAAAATAATTTATTTAGCTCATGTGTTTATAGTTTAGTTGGGTGGTTCTGTTAGACTCGGTTGCCTTGGTTGTTTTTGCTATTTTTCTCATTTGTCTGCAATCAGGTAATGACTCACCTGGTCTAAGATGGCCCTAGGAGGGTGATTTGAATCCATTCCCTACTTTCTTTTATCCATCAGTAGGCTAACCTCGGTTTATCTCATTTAGACACAGGGTCTCAACAGATCAAGCAGAAGTATGCAAGGTATTTTTAGACCTGTCACTTCCACCTCATCCTTTTGGCCAAATCAAGTCACAAAAAAAGCCTAAATTCAAGCACTGAAGAAATAAATTCAACATTCTAATGGGTACAGCTACAAAGTCATATTGCAAGAGGCATGGATACAGGGAAAGAAATACTTAGGCCATTTTTGCAATTAATATACTAAAATACTCTTTACAAGTCATGGACTTATAGTCAAACATAGAATTTAGGAGGTAGGCTTCCATGTTGATTTAGCTCTAGCTTTGTTGTTACTCTGACATCATTTTTTTAGGGGCTGCCTCTTAGTCCATAAGACAGACTTTTGGGCCTCTGGACAGCGAAGATTTCAGCTGACTGATGGTAGAGTGGTTGTCTGAGGTGTCCAGAAACTGTTGATCTAATGTTCTGTAAGACTATGCTTTTATACCTCTCTCAGTTATAGGAGGGAATTTTATTCATTAGTAGCAGAGATATGTAGCAAATACAATATTCAGGTTTAGATTTATCAGAAGATAATTCAAATTATCTCACTTAACAGATTCCGGATCTGTTTAAATTCACTGAAAATCTGGATCAAATATTAGCTTTCCTATTATAAGGATATCAAATTTCAGATATGCTTCATTATGACTCAATTTCTTGGCACATGCTAAAAAGCACCCCAGTAATCTAGTGCAAATGAATGTGAAACATATCACAGACCATGCTTTCGGTCAAAATGGTCCTGCTTCCTCCTTATATTCTCACTTTATTTTTTTTCCTGCATAGGATATACCCCATATTGATATTCAATACAGATACTGAGCATGCAATTTATTATGTCAAACTGAAAAATGCCTGTGGTAATACAGGTTTTTATAGCTCTGGTTTTCTCCAGCTCAAATTGCTTTGAGTATCTATGTGTCGGCAGAAAGTTCGAAGTAGGATGGATACAGAAACCATGAGTGGACAAAAGACACCTTTAGAAACTACAAACCAGCAACCGGAAAGCCTTTTAGCTGTAAGTCAGCAGACTTTTATGTCAAGCTTGGCTGACTAATTATTGCTTATAATTTGCATTAGGATTAATTAACTAATTAGAGAGGAATGTCTGAAGGCAAAGTTATGGCTCTGCTTGTCAAGCTGAGGACTTTAATTATTCTGATATTTTTAATTATAATCAGCTGCTGAATGAGTATTACATTGTCAGCTACTATCACTGAAACTAGGCTGGGTAGAGGAGCCAGAGGAATTATGGGTCGCCACTGTTCCTTTCCCCAGCGACAGAAAGGTATGACCCAAACACCCACAGGAGGAAAACCTTCTAAGAGCAGTGATCTTTAAAACTGCACACAGAACTGGGTAAACCACAGTAATTCAGGTTGGTTTGCCAATTACAGACTGTAGTAGAAACTTCTCCTAAGCAGAATGAGGAAATCAGCCTTGTGCCCATCTCTGATTGTAGCTGGCAAGGAGCCTTGTGAGGTGATCCTACTAATGGACCGGGCTTAGCCAACTTGCTGTTCTTTTATGAATCACAGTATCAGCTTCCTGGAGCTCTCTGTAAATTGTTTGATGTAAAATTAAGTTTCAAAGACTTTCTTCTTTTTCTCTGAATGAGAGATTAGGAGACTTAGTATGCATATCCTCAAAACTGCTTTGACTGTTCCAAAGAAAGTTATTAACTAAATATGCCTAGCACATAGTACATACTCAGTAAAAATTTACTGAATGAACTGTGATGTATTGGTATATAATTCACAGGAACTAGCAAATAAAGACTTGCTAGCACAGCAGCTAACTTCACAAGATATTTGGTAATCTTTGCCAGAATATTAGAAATCAAAATCAAACCGTTTATCTTAGATACTAAATTTAAATAATAGAAACACAGTAGAGAAAAATGCCTCCAAATGATTCATAGAAGGATGAAACATGCTTGCTAACTTTTTCATGATGGTTGAAGAGCTAAACATTTCTCTGTTCTTGCCAAATAATTACAACAAAGAAACTCTAAGCTTAAGTGGTGTTAAAGGTTCTGAATGACTTACAAATTGGCAAAGGCCTGCAGATTTAATGTCAAGGCACAACACAAATGTTGTGCTGGTTTCTTTTCTTTTTAAAGATGCCCAGGAGTGAATTCACAGATTCTCAATCACACAGACACTCTATGAGAATCAGCAGTGTTTTCTTTGAGACTATGGTTTGGAGATGAGGGTAATCTATTAGTTTTTTATTATCACAGAAATGCTTTGCATTTAGCAGTCTCTGTTTTCTACTTTTATGCAGAGTTGAGTGTATAAGGGGACATGGCCATTCATAAAATCGTAGCCTTGTAAAGACCTGGAGGAGATCTTTGAGATGGGAGGACTCTGTCTAGTGTTTAAGAGCATGGGTGCCCTTATTTATTTATTTAACAAGCACTTGCAGAGCCACTAATTTGTACCAGGAAATGTTTGAAACACTCTCAAATGACCCGAAAAGAAGCCCCATATTACTGAGGCACAAAGGTTAAGGAACTTGCTCAAAGGAACCAGCCAGCTTGTGGTAGGGCTGGGAATTGAGCTTAGGCTCAAGAAGCCATGTTCAACATGATTGGGATACCCTGCCTCACTTGGTGTGAATTGAATCCTGGTCTCTCTTAATACTCTGTGTTCTTATCTCCCAGTGAAGAGTAATAATAGTATTTACATCATTGTTGGGAGAACTCAATGGTGTAAAATCTGTAGAGCATCTCTCACATCTCACAAATATGGTACATGCTTAATATATGTACTGTTTAGGTAGATATTAGGTCCAAATCCCCAGTTTTGCACACAGAGGAGCCAAGGACCAGAGGTTAAGTGACTTGCCTAGAATTACTACATCAGCTAAGAGAAGAATATTTGGCATCGGATTCTCAATCCAAGCTCTTTCCGGTGTCTGCATCATGCTTCTCAGAGTGACGAACTTGTTTCCCAATTTGTTTGGGACTTACCCAGTTTTAGCACCAATAGCCATGTGTCTCAAGAGACCCCTCAGACTCCTCAGAAATGGATCGCCCTACTTCTCATGTAATTGTATTTTGCAGTGGACGAGTCATCTTGTCCCCTCTCTGACATTTGACTTCTTGGTAAGTTATTCCCTGGGCTCAAAGGGCATATGCAACTTTTATTCCCTTTACACTATAAGTGAGAAAGATACAATAAATGAGAGCGCTCTGTATAGTAGCAGGAAAATCTTTTTTTTTTTTTTTTAAGATTTTATTTATTTATTTGACAGAGAGAGACATAGTGAGAGCAGGAACATAAGCAGGGGGAGTGGGAGAGGGAGAAGCAGGCTTCCCACGGAGCAGGGAACCTGATGTGGGACTCCATCCCAGGACCCTGGGATCATGACCTGAGCCGAAGGCAGACGCTTAATGACTGAGCCACCCAGGCGCCCAGTAGCAGGCAAATCATTTTAATGCCTTGAAAAAAATGGATTTGGCTGATTTTATCACTGCTTTTATCAAGTGTTCTTCAAGTGTTCAAATAAAATGTCATATAGGTATGGCACCATGATAGTGCTTTAGCATACACTGCTTTACATTTTCAAAAACACTTTCAGACCCATGGTTTCATTTGGCTTTGTTTACTATTTCCAATGTTCTAACTCCATTTTGCAAATGAAGAAATGGGGGCTCAGATAATTATGACTTGCTTATGACTTACTTAGAGCCGAATGTTCTTTTTGCTGCTCTGTAATAGCACATGGTAGGATTTTATAATAAAGGATAATTCTGTTCAACAAGCAGAGACAGAACAAGAGTAAGGTGCTTAACTTGGTGCAAATTTTTTTTTAAAGATTTTATTTATTTATTTGAGAGAGAGAGCATGAGAGACAGAGAGCATGAGAGGGAGGAGGGTCAGAGGGAGAAGCAGACTTCCTGCCGAGCAGGGAGCCTGACGTGGGACTCGATCCCGGGACTCCGGGATCATGACCTGAGCTGAAAGCAGTTGCTTAACCAACTGAGCCACCCAGGCACCCCATCTTGGTGCAAATTTAAGAAGGCAGTAAAAAACTCAGAAATCAAGATAAAGAATATCCTAGTGTAATACTTGAAGAAAGCAATATGGGCTATGGACATCATCTTGGCAATCTCCCTCTGCCTTGCTCCACCTCACTGGGATCACTCAGAAAAGAGCTTATTCATTTGTCTGGAGCCCTGATTTTTGTGACTGCCACCCAGAGGGGCACCTCTAGATCACCTGGCTCTGGTGGCCAGTGGGGCTTACACTTGTAGTCACATAGAACAGTTTATATTTGTATACTTTTAAAACCTGATGCCTGAGGTCTGGTTCAGTCAGCCTGAATCTAAGTATTGAGATCCTCCCCTTTGGGACACTGACAGATCTTAGCACATCCTCAATGATGGGGAGCTGTTAACAATATAATAGACTTTGGGGGGAAGCACAAAATTTTGAGACACACCAAGAACTGAGGCAGGGTTGAACAACAAGGTTCATCTCCTATATGAGGCCATTCCTTCGAGATTGGGAGAGGTGGTGGTTTCATCTACAGTATAGAAACCAACACAGAGTCAAGCAAAGTGAAGAAACAGAAATATGTTCCAGATTAAAGAATGATAGAACCTCAGGAGAAAACAAACCTTAATGAAGAAGAGATAAGTAATTTACCTGATAAAGAGTTCAAAGTAATGGTCAGAAAGAGGCCCATAGAACTAGTGAGAACTTCAGTGAAGATAGAAAATATAAGAAAGTACCAAACAGAAGTCACAGAGCTGAAGAATACAATAACTGCACTAAAAAAATATACTAGAGGGGTTCAACAGCAAATGAGATGAAGCAGAAGAAAGGATCAGTCAACTCAAAGACAAGGCAGTGGATACTCACCCAATCAGCAGGAAGAAAAAGAGAAAGAATGAAGAAAGAATGAAGAGAGCTTAAAGGAACTTATGGAACAACATCAAACAGACTAATATTTGCACTAAGGGAGTCATTGAAGAACACAGAGAAAGGGGTAGAAATCTTCTTTGAAGAAATAATGGCTGAAAACTTCCCTAACCTGTGGAAGGAAGCAGACTTCCAGATTCAGGAAGCCCAGAGAGTTTTAAATAAGAAGAACACAAAGAGACCTACAACACTCATTATAATTACAATTTTGAAAGCTAAAAACAAGGAGATAATATGAAGAGTAGCAAGAGAAAAACAACTTGTTATATACAGGGAACCTCTATCAGACTGTCAGCAGACTTTATAGTAGAAATGTTGCTGGCCAGAAAAGAGTAGTATGATATATTCTACTGTTGGAAAACAAACAAACAAACAAACAAACAAACAAACAAACAAACAAACAAACCTTTCAACGGAGAATACTCTTACCGGGCAAAGTTATCATTTAAAAGTGAAGGAGAAATTCAGTTTTTTAGACAAACAAAAGCTAATGGAGTTTATCACCATTACACCAGCTATACAAATGTTAAAGAAATTTCTTTAAGCTAAAAAGAAAGGGTGCTACAGATGTAGTGAAAAGAAGGGCCATAATCACCCCAACGTTCATAGCAGCAATGTCCGCAATAACCAAACTTGTGGAAAGAGCCAAGATGCCCTTCAACAGATGAATGGATAAAGAAGATGTGGTCCATATACACAATGGAATATTATTCAGCCATCAGAAAGGATGAATACCCAACTTTTACATCAACATGGATGGGACTGGAGGAAATTATGCTAAGTGAAATAAGTCAAGCAGAGAAATGGTTTCACTTACTTGTGGAACATAAAGAATAGCATGGAGGACATTAGGAGAAGGAAGGGAAAAATGAAGGGGGGGAAATCGGAGGGAGAGATGAACCATGAGAGACTATGGACTCTGAGAAATAAACTGAGGGTGTTAGAGGGGAGGGGGGTGGGGGGATGGGTTAGCTTGGTGATAAGTATTAAGGAGGACATGTACTGCATGGAGCACTGGGTATTATACGAAAACAATGAAGCATGGATCACTACATCAAAAACTAATGATGTATGGTGACTAACATAACAAAATAAATTTAAATTTAAAAAAAGAGAAAGGGTGCTAATTAGTAACAAGAACATATGAAAGAATAAATCTCAATGGAAAAGTAAATATATAGTAGAGACAGTGGATTAATCACTTATAGAGCTAGTATGAAGGTTAAAAGACAAAAATGGTAAAATAACTGATCACAATAATTAGTTAAGGGATATGCAGGATAAAAAGATATAAAATGTGACATCAAAAACAAAACAGGGGGGCATGAGCAATATTAAGCTTTATGTTGGGATCAAACTTGAGTTGTTATCAACCTAAAATAGACTGTTATAGATATAAATTGTTATATATAAACTTCATGGTAACCACAAAACAAAAAATTTATAGCAAATGCACAAAAGATAAAGAGAAAGGAATATAAGCATATCACTAAAGAAAGTCACCAAAGCACAAAGGAAGAGAGAGAGAAGAAGAAAGGGACAGAGAGGAACTACAGAAACAGGATGTTTTGCTAGAAAACAATTAAAATAGCAAAAAGCACATACCTATCTTTAATTACTTTAAATGTAAATGGGCTAAATGCTTCAATCAAAAGACATGGTGTGGCTGAAAAGATATAAAAACAAGATTCTCCTATATATGCTGCCTACAAGAGACTTACTTTAGATTTAAGGACATGCACAGACTAAAAGTAAAGGGATGGAAAAAGATACTCCATGCAAATGGAAACTAAAACTAAAAGAAAGCTGAAGTAGCTATGTTTATATCAGTCAAAATAGATGGTAAGACAAAGACTGTAATAGAAAAGGAAGACTATTACATAATGTTAAAGGAGGCAGTCCAACAAGAAGATATAACATTTGTGAATATCTACAAACCTAACACAGGAGCACCTAAATATATAAAACAAATATTAACAGACCTAAAGGGAGAAATACAGAGCAATTTAATAATAGTGGGATAGTTTAATAGCCCACTTATAACAATGGATAGATCATCCAGACAGTAAATCAATAAGGAAACATTGGCCTTAAATGACACTTTAGAACAGATGGACTTAACAGATATTTAAAGAATGTTCCATCCAAAAGCAACAGAATATACATTCTTCTCAAGTGTACAGGGAACATTTTCCAAGATAGATCATATGTTAGGTGACAAAAAAAGTCTTAATACATTTAAGAGGATTGAAATCATGTGAAGCATCTTGTCCAACCCTGAAGGTATGAATCTAGAAATTAATTACATACAGGAAACTGAAAATTATCAAATATGTGGAGATTAAACAACATGCTATTGCACAACCAGTGGGTCAAAGAAGAAATCAAGAGAGCAGTAAAAAAATACCTTGAGACAAATGAAAATGGAAATGGAACATTCCAAAATTTACAGGATGAAGGAAAAGCAGTTCTAAGAGGGAAGTTCTTAGCAATAAATGACTGCCTCAAAAATAAAAATCTCAAACAACCTAACTTTACACTTAAAGGAACTAGAAAAAGAATAAAACCCAAAGTTAATAGAAGGAAATAACAAAGATTAGAGCCAATTGAATGAAACAGAGACTAAGAAGACAATAGAAAAGATCAATGAAACTAAGATCTGGCTCTTTGAAAATATAAACAAAATTCACAAACTTTTAGCTGACTCACCAAGAATAACTAACTAACTAACTAACTAACTAACTAACTAACTAACTAATTAACTAACTAACTAACTAACTAACTTACTAACTAACTAACTAACTAACTAACTAACTAACTAACTAACTAACAGATAGATAGATGGATAAAACCAGACATGAAAGAGGTGTTATAGCTGAAATACAAAGGATCATGAGACTATTGTGAACAGTTACATACCAACAAATTGGACAACCTAGAAGAAATAGATAAATTCCTAGAAACATATAACCTACCGAGACTAACTCATGATGCAACAGAATAGACTGATTACTAGTGAGTACATTGAATCAGTAGTAAAAACCTCCTGACAAAGTCCGGGAACAGAGGCCTTCACTGGTAAATTCTACCAAACTTTCAAAGAAGAACTAATATCAATTCTTCTCAAACTTTTCCAAATAATAGGAGGGAACTTTTCCATATTGATTTTACAAGACCAACATTACCCATTACCCTGATACCAAAACCAGACAAGACTGCCACAAAAGAAGAAAATTCTACCTCAATATCCCTGATAAAGATAGATGCAAAAATCTTCAACAAAGTATTAGCAAACTGAAATCAATAATATATTATGAGGATCAGACACCATGATCAAGTGGAATTTATTCTAGGAGTACAAGTATAGTGCAGAAGCCACAAATCAGTCAATAATATACACCACATTAACAAAATAAAAATTAAAAATCTTATGATCATCTTAATAGGCTCAGAAAAAGCATTTAACAAAATTAAACATCTATTTATGATAAAAACTTTCAACAAAGTGGGTGTAGAGGGAACATAGCTCAACACAATAAAGGCCATATATGACAAGCCCACAGCTAACATCATATTCAAGAGCAAAGAGCTGAAAGCTTTTCCTCTAAGATAAGGAACAAGACAAGGATTCTCATTCTCACCACTTTTATTCAACATAGTATTGAAAATTCTAGCCAGGGCAATTAGACAAAAAAAGAAATAGAAATTTTCCAAATCAGAAAGGAAAAAGTAGAAGTTTTTCTATTTGCAGGTGACATGATACTATATATAAAAAACTCCAAAGACTCCATCAAAAAATCATTAGGAGTAATAAATGAATTCAGTAAAGTTGCAGGATACAAAATCAATATACAAAAAATACGTGGCATTTCTGAACACTAATTATGAAGTATGAGAAAGAGAAATTAATAAAGCAATTCCATTCAAAATTGCATCAAAAAGAATTAAAATGCCTTGGAATATATTTAACCAAGGAAGTGAAACACGTGTATATTGATAACTACAAGACATTAATGACAGAAATTGAGGTAGGCACAAATAAATGGAAAAATATTCCCTGCTCATGGATTGGAATAATTCATATTATTAAAATGTTCATAATACCCAAAGCAATGTACATATTGAATGCAATCCCTATCAAAATTCCAATGGCATTTTCCACAGAAATAGACAAACCATCCTAAAATTTGTATGGAACCATAAAAGACCCCAAATAGCCACAGCAATCTGGAGAAAAAACAACAAAGCTGGAGGCATCATGCTCCCTAATTTCAAACTATATTACAAAGCTGTAGTACTTAAAATGGCATTGTGTGGGCATAAAAAGAGACACACAGATCAATGGAATAGAATAGACAGCCCAGAAATAAACCTATGCATATCCAGTCAATTAATTTATGACAAAGTATGCAAGAATGTACAATGAGGAAATATATTCTCTTCATAAATGGTGTTGGTAAAATTAGACAACCACATGCAAAAGAACAAAACTGACCACTGTCTTACACCATACACAAAAACAAAAAATAACTCAAAATGGGTTGAATATAAGGCCTGAAACTAAAACTTCTAGAAAAAAAATAGGCAGTTATTTCCTTGACATAGGTCTTAGTGACGATTTTTTGAATCTGACACCCAAACCCAAAACAACAAAAGCAAAAATAAAAAGTGGGACTACATCAAATAAAAAGCTTCTACACAACAAAGGAAACCATCAACAAAATGCAAAACCAGCCTACTGATAGGGAGAAAATATTTGCAAATCATGTATCTCTGATAAGGGGATATTAATCCAAAATATATAAAGAACTCATATAGTAGCAAAAAAAAAATCAGATTAAAAGTGGGCAGAAGATCTGAAAAGACATTTTTCTAGCAAAGGCGTACAGGCACATGGTTAAAGAAAGGTACATGAAAATACTCCACATCACTAATCATGGAGGAAATGCAAATCAAAACCACAATGAGATATCGCCTCACACCAGTCAGAATGGCTATTATCAAAAAGTATTAGAAATAACAAGTATTGTAGAGAAGGTGGTGAAAAGGGAACTCTTGTGCACTGTTTTTGGGAATATAAATTGGTGCAGTTACTATGGGAAACAGTATGGAGGTTCCTCAAAAAATTAAAAATAGAAATGCCATATGGTCCAGCAATTCCACTTCTGGGTATTTATCTGAAGAAAACAAAAACACTAACTTGAATTGATAGATACGCCTCCATGTTCACTGTACCATTATTTAGAGTAGCCAAGATATGGAAGCAACCTAAGTTTCCATTGATAGATGAATGGATAAAGAAATTATGGCATGTACATAAATATATGTGTATGAAATATTATTCAAAAAATTAACTCAAAAGGAATCCTAGACTTACATGAAAACACAAAACTATGAAACTCCTAGAAGATAACAGGAGAAATTCATATGATCATCTCAACAGATGCAGAAAAAGCATTTGACAAAATTAAACCTCTATTTGTGATAAAAACTCTCAACAAAGTGAGTGTAGAGGGAACATACCTCAACATAGTAAAGTTCATATTTGACAAGTCCACAGCTAATGTCTTAGGTATGGTGATGTCTTTTTAGATACAGTATCAAAGACACAATCCATTAAAAAATAATTGATAAGATGGACATTAAAATTAAAAATTTCTGCTCCAGGGGCACCTGGGTGGCTCAGTCGTTAAGCGTCTGCCTTCGGCTCAGGTCATGATCCCAGGGTCCTGGGATCGAGCCCCGCATCGGGCTCCCTGCTCGGCGGGGAGTCTGCTTCTCCCTCTCCAACTCCCCCTGCTTGTGTTCCCTCTCTCGCTGTGTCTCTCTCTGTCAAATAAATAAATAAATAATCTTTTTAAAAAAAAATTTCTGCTCCATAAAAGACAATATCAAGAAAATGAGAAGACAAGCCACAAATTGGGAGAAAGTATCTGCAGAAAACACATCTGATAAAAGACTGTTATTCAAAATAGAAGAAGAACACTTAAAACTCCACAATAGGAAAACAAACAACCCAATTAAAAAATGGACCAAAGATGTTAAAAGATAGTTCACCAGAGAAGGTATACAGATGGCAAATATGCATATGAAAAGATGCTTCACGTCATATATTATCAGGGAAATGCAAATTAAACAATAATGAGATACCATTACACACCTATTAGAATGGCTAAAATGCAGAACACTGGCAACACCAAATGCTGGTGAGGATGTGGAGCAATAGGAGCAATAACACTGTTCTCATTCACAGCAGGTGGGGATGCAAAATGGAACAGTCATTTTAGGAGACAGTTTGGAAGTTTCTTATGAAACTAAATCTACTCCTTACCCTACAATCCTGCAATCATGTTTCTTGGTATGTGTGTAAAAAGATTGAAAATACATGCCCACACAAAAATTTGCACTCAGATATTTATAGAAGCTTTATTCATCACAGTCAGTACTCGGAAGCAACCAAGATGTCTTTCAGTAGTAAAATGGATAAATAAACTGTGATATACCAGATAATGGACTATTAACGCAGTGCTAAAAAGACAAGGATTATCCTGCCATGAAAAGACATGGAGGAACCTTAAATGCATATTACTAAGTAAAAGAAGCCAATCTGAAAAGGCTATATCATGCCAAACTATGACATTCTGGAAAAGGCAAAACATGGGAGAAAATAAAAAGATCAGTGGTTGCTTGGGGGTGGGGAATGGGGAAAGTGATAAATAGATGAGAGGATTTTTTTAGGACAGTGAAAGTATTTTGTATGATATTATAATTGATACATGTTATGCATTTGTCCAAACCCATGGAATGCACAATGCAGGAGTGAACCCTAAAGTAAACTCTGGATTTTGGGGTGATTACGATGTTTCAATGTAGTTCATCCTTGGTTAAAAAAAATGTACCATTCCAGTGAGTCATGTTGATAATTGGGGAGCTATGTGTGTGTGGGGGCAGGGGTTCTATGGGAAATTTCTGTACTACTCTCTCAATTTTGTTGTAAACCTTAAACTGCTCTGAGATAATATGTGTTTAAAAAAAAAAGAGGGGTGCCTGGGTGGCTCAGTTGGCTGGGCGACTGCCTTCAGCTCAGGTCATGGTCCTGGAGTCCTGGGATCAAGTCCCACATCGGGCTCCCAGCTCAGCAGGGAGCCTGCTTCTCCCTCTGACCCTCTCCCTTCTCATGCTGTTTCTCTCTCTCTCAAATAAATAAATGGATAAAATCTTAAAAAAAAAAAAAAAAGACACGATTCAACCCTGTACTTGCACAGCCTTGCCTCACTCTCCTCACCCTAGTCCTGGTCTTGTGCAAGTTCCTTTTCAGTGGCGAAAAGAGAAAAATCAACTCCCTTAGTGCATGGGAATAAAAATTCAGTTACTTCACTCCATTTCTTCAGGATTCAACAAACCAACCCAATTGGTTTTAATTTTGCTTATTTTCTAACTTATTTCCTTCTTGGAGCATTTTCTTCTCTCTCAGTAGTTCTTATAATACTTCTAAGAACCCATCTTATTTCTGAGTCACACATGGGTAATTCTCTAGAACCTAGATGTCCTGCAAAAATGGGTCGTTTTTCCTGGCTTAGTCCCCATAAACACAGCTCACCCAGCTTGGGCAGGTCTGTGTTAATGGTCCTGGTGTCCGTTCATACAGGTGAAAGAGATCATGGTGCTAGAGTGACAGCTGAATCTTTCAGAAGCATGGATTGTAGCTGGGATTGCAAAGACAACACCTACGGGGCCAAGGGCTTGGGGAAACCGAGAGGGTCATCCCAAAGGTGGTGGCAGCCGCTCTGCTGGCTGCAGGTTCTTTCAGATGTTTGTGATTTGGGGCCTGCCTTACAAAGACCCCTTCAGCTCCAAAAGGAAGTAGTATACTCACCAGCAGGGCCTGGATGACTGTTCTTTATTAGGGAACATCTGTGATGAGTATTTGAAGTAAACTTCTCTGGAAAACGTATACACGTTTATGCTCTGGTATGCCTTGCATCATTACTGGCTCCCCTGCAAAATATGTTTTAAAAAAAAAAAATCTCAGACGGGCTGCTTTATTTCTTCCTCCCCAGTCAGCATTCTTTTGCTTGAAAGGACTTTCATCTACAAGACTGCCTATACCCACCCACTTCCCTACCCCTTAGGAATCAAAAGCCACTTCGTCAAGCTCAGACATCAAAATGAACAAAACAGAACGAGATTGTCAGTTGTTCAATGACTCATGTGGGTTTATTGCCCATGATGCAGATATGGTGGACAAGTATGGATGTACCTTAAGTTTTTCTAATAACAACAGGCAGATTGGCATTGTTTTTTTTTAATATGATTAATGAAAATAGATCAAACACACAAATAAGGGCATAAATTTTCATCTGAGAAGAAAAACAGGTCTTTTAATTCCTGGAGCACCAAAAAAGAGCAAATACCAGTGTGGGGGCGGGGGGAGAGAAAAAGATACAGAGGACAAACACACACACACACACACACACACGCAAATAAACCTAACACAAAGGGCACTAAACAAGGGCAGCAGTTCTCTGTCCTTGTATGATAAAGAATAAAATGTAGAAAGATCTTACAGCCCCTTTGAATTCTTACTTAACTAGCAATAGGAATACTTATAAACCCAGAACTACCTCCATTATCAGGCATGGCTGTGAAAAGAACTATTCCACATGAGTAAATATTTCAGGAAATTGGCATTTGTTAAGGTCCCCAAACAATACTTTGATCCTTTGATTGCTACATAGGGTTGACTACCTCATCAGATTCTTTACCAACCACAATCAGTTACTGTCCTGTGTTCTCACCCACTGGTGCCTCCTGGGTCTGTTTATGTGTATGGAGGAGATATTGGCCTCCTTGCCAAGTGGCCCAGACTCTGCTTTTTCATCCAGTGCCTTGTTGATCTCAGTAGTTTTTATATCCCCTGTGTTGATTGCTATCACTGTTGTCAACATTTCATTGCCGCCAAATTGTATCTGTCCCCACAGGTCTTCATAGCATCCCAGATATGTCTTCTGATTTGTTCTTTTCATCTACTGTGGGCTAGTACATAAGATGGCCAAGACATTTTTTTTTACCTTAATACAGTCAATACCATTCTTTTTCTTTTCCTTTCTTTAGCTAGGTGATGGGTATTAAGGAGGGCACTTGTTATGAGCACTGGGTGTTATATGTAAATGATGAACCACTGAACTCTATTCCTGAAACCAATATTGAACTGTATGTCAACTAACTAGAATTTAAATAAATAAATAAATAATAATAATAATAATAATAATAATAATAATAATAATAACCAAGACTTTTAGATTTCTGTCTAAAATGAGGCGCCAAAGGGCACCTGGGTGGCTCAGATGGTTAAGCATCTGCCTTCGGCTCAGGTCATGATCCCAGGGTCCTGGGATCGAGTCCCACATCAGGTTCCTTGCTCAGCAGGGAGCCTGCTTCTCCCTCTCTCAGTCTCTCTCTCTCTCTCTCCCTCTCTCTCTGGCAAATAAATAAATAAAATCTTTAAAAAAAATAAAATGAGGCTTCAAGAGCTTTTCTATAGATAATGTGCATAAGCTTTAGGTCATGAGTTTAAGCTCATGAAGGCTTTTCCTTGCTTTATATATTACTTCCTCACTGTGTTCCAGATAGCTGAGACTGTTAGACAACTGATTTTCAAATAAATGGATGTCTTGGCTTAATATATGCATTGCCTCTCCAAGATCATTGGAAGCTCCCTATCTTACAAATGTCCAAATTTCTTGAGCTACCCAGAATGTAAACTTATCCATAGTTGGAGTTTAATGAATGGACTTTCTAAGCCTTAGAGTCCTTATTTATAATGCAGTGGATTTGGTCTCCATGAACAATTCCCTGGGGAGCAGGGACTGATAAAAATAAGGCCATTCTAGTGTATATATCCCATGACAGTATAAGGATGGTGAATCTCTTTTGTTCCTTCTGCGATTATATCTGTCCTAATTAGTGCTAAGATAGTCTTTTTTTATGAAATGATGATGGTAATAGGTGATTCTAAAAATGTTTTTACTATGATAAAATACTACATTGGCAAACCCTATCTCAACTGATCTGAAACAAAACTGTTACTAGTTTGTAAAAATCTGTTAAAAGCACTGAACTAGAGCAAAAATCCAAACATAACAAAAATCCAACCCAGTAAAGTATATGTTTGTAAATCATTTTTAAAATAAATCGAATTGTATTAATGTCAACAATGTAGTATATATTGAAATGTAAGTATGTCTAGGAAGGATTAGTTAAATTGGTATAGTCACAATCACTAATAGACTTAAAGCTAGTGAACTTCTGGTGGGACATAGCTTACTTTTGCAGTTGATGTCATGAAAGTCACTTGTACTTTCCAAGCTATTCCTTTAGTTCCTCAGAAAGTCAGAGTACAGGCCAGAACAATCAGCTATCTGACCCTGGAGGACAACTCTTTAGGTTTTTCTAAACATTCTTCCTTCACATTTCATCTTCCCACATCCCACTGCCTACTCCAACTGCATTTTGGAAGAAATTGAAGAAAAAGAGAAAGGAATGGAGTGAAGGTGCAAAGAGGGAGAGGAGAAAGACATTGTTTTCATCCTTCGGGTGTCTGCAGGTACACTTGCTTCTAACTCCAGGTCAGGCATGTTTCACACCTTCCAAAATGCCCTTAGCTTGTAACTTGGCTGTGTTACACATGGCTCAGTGACAGCTGACACACATCACACGGGAAGCCCTTTGTGGGACAGCCATCCTCTAAGGTGGGATAGAACTGCCCAGCAAAGATGATCGATTTCTCCCCCATATCTCTTCTGCGCTCATAAGAAAGACCATGCATGTCTCTGAGGATGCAGTAACAACATCCCACCTCCCTTCTATCTGCTCTGCTCTGCTCTGTCGGCTACAGCTGACTCAGAATCACTCACCTTTCCTCGTTCCCTTCAGGAGATTGTGAAGGACTGGAGCATGAAAATGAGGGGCAGGGACAGTTGTGGAGCCTATGTGGCCACAGGCATAGGCACCGCTGTTCAGGGGACTCATGAGTGGTGTCTGGGACATTACTACGCTCCATGGAAGTTTAGAGCTAAGTGCTCAGCAAGCATCAGAGATCCTTTGGAGAAAATGTGTGTCATCATTGGGGAATATTTTACTGGACTGATTTTCTTTCACATCCTTTTCCATCCTGTACTTAGAGAGCTGCTCAGTCATGACATTCATTCACACATCCATTCAGTACCTATTTATTCAGTGTCAAATGTGTGCTGTGTACTGTGTTAGATTCTAGGGATTCAAATACAAATATCTGCCCTTGAGGAACCCATAGTCTGGCAGGACCCAGGGAGAAATGAATACCCAATGATACTACAGTAGGCGAAAGGATAACAAGACTCCCACACTGTGCTACCAGCACAGATAAGTGTGTGTTTGGGGGTGGTAGTGGGGAGTAACTGCTGGGGCTGGCTGAGGAGGAGGCAAGCAGGGAAGGCTTTACCAGGGAGTTGAGATTGGAATTGGGTATTATGAAGTATAGGAGCTGGTGCTATACAAAGAAAGCCGGGAGGGAAGTTGAGAGAGGGAACCACATGCATGAAGGCAAGGAAGTAGAGGCACATTTGTAACTGAAAAGATGAGTATGGCTGGAATATTGGGTGTGGTTTTGCTTGAGTTAGTGGGAGATGATGCTGACAGGGGAACATGTAAGGTCTCACATAGTCCTATGGGTTCTCACCCCCACTAAGGAGAGATGGTGGATTCAGTCTGCCCATGTCACCTTTATTTCCTGCTCTTCACCTGAAACATGAAGGAGCAGAAAGAAAGGGGCTGGAGGAAACTAATCTGAGCTAAGTATGTAAAGGTCAGCCACTGAGCTAGCCTTTGTATGTTGTCTTAACCTTTGTAAACCTGAGGATTATGAAATATCCACATTTCACAAAAGCAAAAACCAGGTCTTGACCAAAGTCACACGATCAGCATGATAGCCTTAGAATTCTAATCAGATCTGTGTGGATTTCAGTAATCTTTCTTGATTTTGCTTCTGATGGCTACTTTCAAAAAATATTCATGACTCTCGTGATATGAATACAAAAACTGGATTAATTTTATGGACTTGGTGAAAATGGTAGGCTTTGTCCCATGGACAACAGAGTGCCATTCCACCCTTTGGGACAAGGAGCCTGGAAGCTGGTGGATCCCGGGAGCTTGCTGAGTGTAATATGAAACCTTCCTTCATGGAGGGCAAGGGAGACAGCAAAGACAGAGGCAGGTCACTACAGATCTGGAGGTGGCAAGGGAACTTACATGCACATTTCATCTTGGGCAGTTGCAAAATGAGTAGATCTGGGCACCCATCTGCCAGAATCTTCAGAATTTCTATAGAGGCCTTAACTGAGTTCAGTCATGTATACAATCTAGGTAGTTTCAACATCACATCACTATCTCAAGGCTATGTCCTTGGGGCAGCTTCTGGAAGTGGGGAAGGCAAGCAGAATGCACATTCCAAGCACAGGGGAGCAGTGAGGAGATTTCCATTGCCTGGATCCAGTTCGTGGGTCAAACCAGTGGTCACGTCTTCATGATGACCTCCCCCAAAGGAGCTCCGGAGGGACTACCAAGGGCTGCCATCAGCTGTCTGATGGTGTCTGGCAGGAAGAGAACCCCATCAAGCAGGAGAGAAGAGAGCAGCAGATAGCCAGTTGTAAGCCCTGGAGAAGCATTCCAGAATCAGGGGATTTGCATAGTAAAATTGAAAGCATATTTGCATTCAGGAATCAAATGCATGCATTACCACTGTCCTGGAAATAGGCTGACTCAGACCATATGACTAAATAAAAGAATAATGTTTACTCAGAACTGATGTACTTGTTTAAAAAGTTAATGTTTTAAGCTTTATGCCTTCTAGCAAAACATCGCTAATCTAATTAGAGCTTTCCAGCCCCACTTGGCCTGCAAGCAGGCCTGCAGTGCATTGACTGCTCACCAGACAGGATGGACCCCGGGCCCTTTCTCCTCACTCCCTGAGCTTAAAAAGTTCAGCTCTACCCTCCTTCCCATTGCCAAATGTTTTCATCTCATTTCTAAGCCAGCCACCAGGCACATTCCAGCACTTTGCACTCTCTAGAATCCCAGAAAGCAAGTTTATTTGGGTGATAGGTCTTCCCTTGAAGACATTCTTGGAACAATCTGTGGTGAACAGTACATATCTAATTGCAAAGGCAAGGAGATTTTAGCAGTAGAGGGGTTTTATAACATCAAGGCTACTTGCGGGGGGCGGGGGGAGGGATCTTAAGACTCCCCAACCTCAGATTTCAGCAAGTTCATTGAAACTTTTTTCCCATTCTCAAGTAGTAACTGGTTAGTTTTTACGGTCCAGGGGACTGGTGGGTGGTGGGCTGGAGAAGTTATGGGTGACGAAGTTTAAGATTGAGGTGAAATTAATTAGACATAATCCCATTCTAAACCTAGTGTGCTTTTAATCATTCAAGATCCAGGAGAGTGAGCCCAAAGGGTGTTATAAAAAAATCATGAAATAAAAATATAAATGCAAGTCTGTGAAGTTTTCCGGTGATGTACACAGAGCTGGAATTAATCTGGTTGCAGTAGTTTCTGGAGATGCTGGTTGAGAATGTGGGCGTGGGGAGCCCTGCATATTCCTCCCTAATTCCCGCAGCTGCTGACTTTGAGGATGATGAAGGCATGGAGTGGTACTGGTATCAGGGGTAGTAATAATGAGAACGTGTATTCCAGGGTTCCCACAGTTTCAGAGCCCTCTCCTATCTATGTTTTACTTCATACCCATACAATCCATGAGGGTAGTTAGTGAAGGTATTGGTATTCCCAGTTCACAGAGGAGTCACATGAGACATATAGTGGTTAAGTGGTTTGCATAACATTGCACAGATATTTCACACCAGAGGTGGGATGAAAAGTGTTAACAAGTGTGATTTTCAAAGCCCTGAATGGTTGAGCTACTCTGTGTAAGGAATCTATACGTTTCCTCCTCTTTCACAGATGAGTTTGTAGAAATGAGATGGAGAGAGGCAAGATCATGACCATCTCTTCCCTGTCTCAGCCCCATCCCTGCCTTTGAAAGGTTGAAGTATGTGTATTTGGTGTCTCCAGGACAGGATACCATGGGACTGATGAGTGCATTTCCATCTTTGGATTTTAGAACTCAGTGCACAACCCTTTGACCCTCTGTTAGTGCTGAGTGGCCTTATCCTTGTCCATGCCCAAGGGGGTACTTGGTACCTGCATTTGCAAATGCATAGGGTAAGAGTCTGATGATCTTAATTTTTTCCCAAATCTCCTCAGGATCTGAACTTGACATCTAGTTCTGGTGCGTGAGGTTTAATAACGGGTAGGAGGAGTAACTTCATCAGTGAAACCAGCAGTTTAAAAAAAAACAAAAACAAAAACCAAGCAAACAAACAAAACCAGTGTTTTGTTCATTACAAATGTGGTAGAGGGAAACCAGCTTATTTTCTCAAGCTTTTTCCTCCAACATATTAATATTAAGTGAATGTTTTGGACATATTTTGATTTAGTTAATTTCTTAGTGGTTTGTTTGAGTCCAATTCTGTTGTGTCTTCCACTGACAAAAAAGCTATGATCCTGTTTCCTTCCTGACTTATTAATTACCCTCTGCCTGAATGCAGTAGTCAACATTGTTATCTCATGGATCACATGCCACGTTGTACAATACTTTCATTGTAACTGAGAATTCAGCCATCACCCAGTTGCAATATAGGGGAGATTATATCAAGAGTAGTGTTTACAGTGTACTAACAGCCTCATAAAGATAGACATCGGAAATTCATTTGAAAACCTAAATCACTGTGTCGGTTCTTAAGTTTCCATAGATGGCTTCCTAAGTATTTGTCTATGCCTTGGTGTGCATCGTTGCCAAGATTTTCAGCAGAACCTGTCTCTGACACATTCATATAGCAGTGTGGACACAGAAGAATGGTTGATTTCACAGGCCACTCCCCTACTTCCCTTTGGTCCCATGGCCTGACACAGGGAAAGGAGACTCCTTCACATGGATGCTAAGGAGATGGCTCAAACGTACTCCCTGATGGCATGTCTGAAGAGTCTTATTCTGTCTGTGCTCATCCTACCCATGAACAGAGTTTGTGAGGCAACTCTCTGACTCACTATTGGTTCTCCCATTTCTGAATCCAGAAAAAAAGAGAGTTGCTGCGGAACACTGGGAATGCCCATATTGACCTGGAGGAGGGCATTAGAGATGCTGGCTTTGAAGTCAGGGAGACTTCCAATCAGCACCATTTCCAACACTTGCTATCTGCATTACCTTGATGAGCTTCGGACATCTGATATTTCAGTTGGGGGCTGTGAATAACTATGTCATAGTCTATTTGTGAGGATTGAATAAGTGTCCATAAAACACCTATTCTGGTACTCAGTACCAAGCAAATGATCAATAAAGGTTAATTACTAGCATTATATCTGCCACCCTGGAGGACCACCTACAGGGTTGTTACAGTGAATACATATGATAATGCCAGCAAAAGCCCTTAGCACAGCCTTTGCTTCATGCCTTTACCTTTTCCTGTATGGCAAGGGAAAAAAAAATCTGTATTCATACTCCATTCATGGATTTTAATTAGTGAGTAAAATAAATGCTCTCTCTAGTTTCCATCAGGATGCAGGTGTGAGATTCTCTATTAAATACACTTCTCATTTCTACTTGCCATTCCTTTGTTCTGACACATGCTGGGTAGATGGGCGCATTTCCAAAGCTGAAATGTCTGGATTTGGTCAAGAGTCAAAACTTTGTCTGTAGTTTATCTTCTGATCACTCAGGTTATCCCAGGAGACTAGAGACCACCCTGAGACTTAATTTTGGCATAAAAAATAAACTAGCATCCTCCGTAGATGAGCACCCAGTTACCAGGAATACATGCTTATTGATGCATAAATATATAAACAGGCAGAAAGCCAGGACTCTTAGATGATGGTGAGTCAGTCTGAACCCCAAAGGCCAACAGGACTGGGAGGTACTTCTTAGGCAGAGCCTCAAGGCCCTTAGGTTGAACTTTGATAGAATTTTAGATCTAAACACTCCTTAGCAGGTAATGAATCCACCTGAAATTTCCATAGCATTATGTTCTTTTCAAAGACCTTTCATATAAAACATCTTATCACAACTATCCTGTGATGTAGGCAATGCACAGGCTCTCATCTTCACTTTACCTTCAGAAGGAAATGTAGGTTCAGAGACATTAAGTGTTTCCAGGCAAACACTGAGTGAGTGACAGCCTCTGACAAGTGCCTCTGAAAAGATCCTACTGTGACAGTGGAGAAATAGTAGTGTCCTAAGGAAGGAACCCCAAGGAGAGTTCTCCTGTGGGAATGATGAACAGTTAAGAAGAGTTGCCTCTCCTTTCTGAGGTGGGATCTCCCTTGTGAGTTATCTCTGTGGTCCCTTGGATCCTACAAGCTGTATAAGGTCTACTGATTCCTAGTTCTCCTTGCTACCTCATGGATCTTCAGTTAGCTTGTGGTTCCCATTTCTTTTGGGAAATCTTCCTGTGACTATACAACTCCTAGCGGCTGCCAGTATTGCTATTTCTGTGGAAAAGTTCTTACAGTTTTGTGTGCGCCAGACTTACTGGAGTGCTCTTGAAAAATGAACTATGGCTCAAATTTTGAAACCCTGATTTAGGAGATTCTGGATGGGAATGTGTGTGTGTGTGTGTATTGTGGATTCAATGGTGTGCTGAAGCTTGCAAGAACTTTTTGAGTACATCTTTTCCCATCTCTATATTCTGTGGTATAGTATCTTGAAATTGACTATGGTATAAGTTTTTGGCCCATGGAAATCAGGGGGCACTACAATTCAGCTCCTCTTCCCCCATCCTGAGAGCTGGTTGTTAAAGATTTATTAGCACACCACTGAGTAGTTCCATTGTGTTCCAACGACATACTTAGCCCTCAGATAATTTAAGCTAGTGCCTTTAAGTCTAGGTGGGCTACTTGGGCACAAAGATCATGACTGACAACCTTGATTGCTTTATGCTATTTTTCCTCCCAAAATAGAAAAAAAAAAAAAAGTAGTTCATGCTTTTCCTTTTCAGGCAGACTTAATTATATGATTTTATATTTCTAGCAAATGTTGCAGCTCTTTCAATAATAAGAATCATTGAGCATCTATTATGTTCCCAGCCCTATTCTAGTGCATGAAACAAAGCCAGCCCTGGTTCTTTTGGAACATGCACAAAATTCTAAAGTCTGTAATTTGTTGGAAATTTCAAGGAGATTCCATGTAAATGAAGCAAAGTGAGGGAGAGGGAGAATGATACAAGATGAGGTTGGTCTTGTAGGCAGAAGCAAGTAAAGAGTTTGTATTTAATTTAGAGTTTATTAGGCAGCCCTATTTAAGCAGAGGATCTGAGGAGGCCTGTTCAGGTTTATATTCTAAGAAGATCACTCTGGCTTCTGTGTGAGAACTCCTTTGCAAAGGGAAATCTGGGTGATAAAGCTATTTTTTTTCCTTAAATTTCTTCAGAGAAGAACTATCTACAGTTCTCTTTGGCCCTCTTAAGCACAAATTTCTTCATCACAATGAAAGGAATCCAAATCCTTGAGCCACACACTGGGGAAATATTGCATCCCTGGAGAATAGTTAAAGTCACCTCAGAAGCAATGTGGTATAAGAACTTATATTTGTATAGTACTTTCTATTTTTCAACACACCTGGTCTCCCTTTGGCCACTGGGCCCAGGCCCTAGACTTTAGATGAAAAGGCATTCAACCAGCATTATCCAATAGAACCTTCTGCAATGATGGAAATATTCTATATTTTCCTCCTCCAGTATGGCCACCATTCTCCACATGTGGCTGTTGAACACTTGAAATATGGCTAACGTGACTGATGAGTTGGGTTTTAAATTTTATTTGATTTCAGTAATTTACATTTAAACAGTCACAGGTGACTAGCTACCGTCTTGGACAGTGCAGCATTAGATCCTCTATGTCTCTGGCTATGCAAATGACCTCTCTGAGCCATTCATTTGGATAATGATGCTTACTTACATTTAGAGAGGTGAGGATTAAATGGTATATGGAAAAGCATAAAGCTTAGTGACGAGCAGCTCACAGGAACACAGTGGCAGCTGGATTCAGGGGTACACTGGAGCAGGATTGAACTGGTTCTTGAGGGAATTGTGCACATTTCTATCCAACTCTGAGTTTACCGACCTTGCACTTAGTCATATTGGGACTACCTGTACCATGGAAATTAGCAACCACTACCATTCAGGGCTCCCTACCTTTACCCTTACCCCAAGAGCTGGTTGTTAAAAATTTACCAACACATCTGGTGGGATGCATTTACCAATTATCTTTATTTGTACTCCTTTCCAACACCAGACCTTCAGTTCTTTCACTAATCCTTTTCCTTTTCATGATTCTTACAACATTGTTTTGATATTCTATTCCTTTCCTTCTGTGGCGTTCAGAGTCTTTTTTGCTTCTGTGTTTCTGCCACCTCACAGAAAAGCATCTGCTCAAGGAAGACTGTGCCTCTTTGTTCTTTCTCTTTTTCCTTTAATACAACCTCATAACTTTTAGTCATTCCAGTTTGCCTATTCACTCTTTCCTGTGAAGAAAGCAACCAGTTGGATCTACAATTTAGTCACAAGGACATTTTCAGAAATGCTCTGTGTCTCCATCTCTCCGCACCTTTATCTTGGGCAGGGGCTCTGTGCAGCCCCAAGATTTTGCATTCACCAGCAAAGCGTTTTGTGAAATGTTGCAAATTACATATCTGCTTTGTTCGTACCTTCCCATTTCCAGTAATTTTAACTGGTGTTTCATCTGCAAGCTAGATTAAGAAGGTTATATATTCGTGTTATTAATGATTTTGTTTCCTCAGCAATATGGTTTTAAGATAACGGCCCTAGAATTTGAAGTCCCTAAACCTCATCTCAGCCTGGGACTTCTGCGGAGAGTTTATCAGTCAAAAAGCTTAAAAGATGATACTGAATGAAGACCTTCAAAACTGCTCAGAACCTGTTCTGACTTGTGAGCTCTGAACCCTGATTAACTTCCTAGGTGTGATCCCATCTGGGTGAACTCTAAGAAAGTCTGCCCCATTGGTTTTCAAAACATTTGTTTTTTTAAAGTAGCAAAATCTTTTCCTCAAAGATAATTTACATGAAAGTCCAGTATATAAAACAAGCTGAGTTTTTCTACCCAGAAGGAGGGGCCCCAAATAGAAGTGTTCAAAAAACATTGATGAGCTTGATTTATTTTTTTAATTAAAAAAACCCTACCATCCATTCTGTTATAGGTAGTTTTTCTAAATTACACTGTTTTCTCTTTTAAAAAAAACTATAAATCTTGGTTTCCTATGCTAATACTTATGCAACAATCAAGAGATCAAGCAGGTTTTAGAAATGTCTTTTTTGTCATGGACAACTTTTTTAAACTGTGCAGTTTGGGGGCACCTGGGTGGCTCAGTCGGTTAAGTGTCTACCTTTGGCTCAGTCATGATCCCAGGGTCCTGAGACGGAGCCCCTCGGCTGGCTCCCTGCTCAGCGGGGAGCCTGCTTCTCCCTCTCCTCTGCCCCTCCCCCCTGCTCAGGCTCTCTCACGGGCTCTGTCTCTCTCTCTCAAATAAATAAATAAAATCTTTAAAAAAATAAACTCTGCAGTTTTGTGGTGAAATCCATCAAAAATAGCATAATGTTGTTTGCACCTTTATCATGTCTTTTTGCACCTTAGTTTCTTGTGCAGAAAACAGTTAATGGGATACACTGTGTGGCTTCAGTATTGATGTTCACTCATTGATACAAATGCAAAACCCATATTTTAACATAACTTCAACACTTAGAGTCCTCAGGATAATCCTCTGGAAAGAAAAAAAAAATGGCAATTTCAAATGGACTGAAATTTAAGCCTTAAAGGTTTGCAGCATATTTTGGAAGATCTGGATGTATGCCTCTTTGTCCTACATCTCCTTTCATATAGTGATATTATAATTTTATTGCCATGAATGAAGAATGGTCTTAATAGACAGTTAGTCATGCTATCCAATTATCAACAGAAAAGCGAATTGATACCAGTAATGCTAAAATGCTGTATTTTCTCACATTTTATTGTTTTGTACCTAATACACCTATAGTTCAGATTGATTCATATGGTCACTTAGCCAGAGCTATTTTATCCATTGGCCTCTTTGAACTCAGAGCCTAGGGATTATGAGCTTTGCAAGGGCTTGCTAAGATGTTTGAGTCCAGAAAAGAAAATATATTGACCTTAAAATATAAAAAGAAAACTGTTAACTAAAACTGGGGAACTGTTGGGCGCCTGGGTGGCTCAGTCCTTAAGCTGCCTTTGGCTGGGGTCATGATCCCAGGGTCCTGAGATCAAGCCCCCATGTTGGGTTCCCTGCTCTGCAGGAAGCCTGCTTCTCCCTCTCCCACTCCCCCTGCTTGTGTTCCCTCTCTTGCTGTGTCTCTCGCTGTCAAATAAATAAAATCTTAAAAAAAAAAAATGAGGCATGCCTGGGTGGCTCAGTCGGTTAAGCGTCTGCCTTCTGCTCAGGTCATGATCCCAGGGTCCTGGGATCGAGTCCCACATAGGGCTCTTTGCTCAGCAGGGAGCCTGCTTCTCCCTCTCTCTCCCTCTGCTTGTGCTCTCTCTGTCAAATAAATAAAATCTTTAAAAAATGGGGAACTGTTGAATCATGTGTCTCTCAAAGCTAACATTATGTTAACTAATTTAATGCCAGTCTTCTACAGTCATATGTCAATGTAATAACCTTTAAAACAAAAGAACAAAAATGAGTTATTTATTCTTCATAAAACTCAAGATTTTACAATGTGCAAAATCCTTTAAGACAATTTGCAGAATAATAATAATAACTTTGAAGTAGAATATTTAGCATGTTTCTTATGAAGTCAAATAAGGTGAAAAATCAGAAAGGCCTAAAAATGTCTTTTTATTTTTAAAAATTATTTAGAAGATTTATTGATTTGAGAGAGAGAGAGAGAGAATGAGTGGGGAGAGGGGCAGAGGAAGAAATAGACTCCCTTATGAGCGGGAAGCCCAACGCAGGGCTTCATCCTGGGGCTCTGGGATCATGGCCGGAGCTGAAGGCAGATACTTAGCTGACTGAGCCACCCAGGTGCCCCTAGAAAAGTCTTTTTAAAAGTCCTGTACACTTAGTAACTAATTTACCTTAATAGACTCATTAATTAATAATAATTGTTCAAAATAACAGTGTACTTTGCATATTATCAGGGTCAAATTTAAATAGGGAATACTCAAGAATAAAATTACTTGTCATATACTGAAGTAGACTTTGAATTGTTTTAGGTAAAATAATCTTGTTTTACCAAGTGACATGTCTATGGCCCACCATGTGGAAATAAGAATATTGTCTATGAAGGACAATTTTTGTTTGTTTTGGTTTTCTTGCTTGATTTGTATGTCAGCTGTGTTTTCTATAATTACATTTAATTTGTTTTTCACTGCATATCAGAATCTCTGATGATGGAAAGGATGTTTCAGGAGTGTTGCAGGGAAGACCTTTAAACCATCTATTCTCCAGGAATGAGTTCTTAATCTAGAGTCCCAGGACCTATAGTTAGTAGGTGATGGATGGATTTTAGGAGACCTATCTGCTCACTAAAATTGTACTGAAAAATGTTTGAATATGTGCATGCGTGTGGTTTTCTATGGCAAAGTTCTATAAGTTTCACAGTCTTCTTAAAGGGACTCGTGCACGCACGCACGCATACACACATAAGGAAACCCTGGCCCAGAGTCTCTCCTTGGATCAAGCCAGATTATCAAAAGATCACATTCTTGATCATATTATCTTGAATCTTGCTTTGCTCCCTGCCCTCCCCATTTACCTCTTTCTTGATTAAGAAAAAACTGTGTTTCAATTTCGAACCCAGAGTTTTGTAGAGGTTTTTGGGAAATAGACTTGTGAAATCTTTAACTACATCTGTTTGGAAAGCTGGGGAGGGTATTGTTTATCATGTTATTGAGAACCTTCCCTAGGAAGATTCATTTGAAAAAATTAATTTAATTCTTTTTTTTAAAAAAAAGATTTTATTTATTTATTTGAGAGAGAGAGAATGAGAGAGAGAGAGAGAGCACATGAGAGGGGGTAGGGTCAAAGGGAGAAGCAGCCCCCCTGCTGAGAAGGGAGCCCGATGCGGGACTCGATCCCCAGCCTCCAGGATCATGACCTGAGCCGAAGGCAGTCGCTTAACCAACTGAGCCACCCAGGCGCCCCAAAATTAATTTAATTCTTATTAATACTTTTTATTCTTAGTTAGAGTTTCTATTTCTGTATATGTTATTCACATAAAGCTTCTGAAAGGAGGATTAAGAGAAAAAATAAATGAATATCCAACTCGTAAGTGGGGAAATTAAATTTTAGTTTAGTGTATACCCAAAGGAACAGAGCCTGTCCCAGGTGAGACCTCGAGCCCAGGCCTCTCACATGCCAGACTTGTTCTTTTGATAGTTTTCCATACAGATGACTCAGAATACTGGTTATTGGGAAGCAGTGCAACTTGAATGGTGGCCTATAAGACACTCCTTTCCCCTCTATCCCTTCCCAAGTTATGAAACTACATCCTTTTTAGCTCTCTAGAAATATTACCCTCTTACTATAGGCCACACAATGACGGTGAAGTTTGTCTCTTCTATTTACAATAGCATTTTAGGAAACCGGGGGGCAGGGGTGTGGTGGTGGTAGCAGAGTGCCGGACAAATGTAGAGGCAGAAAAGCTTGGGTTGCATGTCTACCTGCTCTCTCTGCATGTTCCCCTCCTGCAGAGAAAGATGAGTATCACAGTGATTAAGAAAATGGATTCTAGAGCCAAATAGATTTATGAAGCTCAGCTCTGTACTTGCAACCATGTAACCTTGGGAAAGTTACATAACCTATCTTTGCAAAACAAAGTTAGTTATCATTTATCCCATAAGTTTGCTGTGAAGGTTAAGCAGTTTATATATAGATAGAGAGCTTTGAACCGTGTCTGGCATGTAATACAATCTCAGTATTATATATTATAATTACTGCCAGAATTATGAATAGATACTGCATAAACATGTTCACCTTGTAGAAAGAGACCCCTTGGAGAACATAGGAAAGTCAAGTCTTTCTCTTACATGTAGAAAGAATTAGACTCAGTCCTCAGTCAAACAGTATATTTTCACCAGGGCAAAAGGCAGTGGGCACAGAAAATGGGTTTTAAAAGAATGCGCATGTCATTTTGTGCACAAATCAGGACCTGGGACTGAATTTTAAAGCATTCCTCTAGTACGTGCCCAAATCCATTTCAGGTGAGAGCAGAAGGGATGGAGAGGGGCCGGGGAAGAAGTAGTTTAAATCGCGTGCACAAGGTTGTTGTTCCAACTTTGGAGGTTGGAGTGAAGCCACCTTGAAGATTTGGCCTTGTATGTTTGTGATCCTAGGAAATTTCCCCAGCATTAAAGTTGTGCTTCAGGGAACAGAAAGAAGCAATGATTTTTGTATCTGTAAATAAGGTCGTTGCTATGTGTGAGTGGCAACGTTCCATAGACATCAGCTCTTTTCACTTTCTTGTGGTCCACCCATGAATTACAAAGAGCAAAAGGGTGTTCCCTTTCTAGTTGAAAATAGCTTTTGGCAGCATTTTCTCACACAGTTCTCCCATGTGCCACGGGACCTGTCACCTCAATCATTTTGCTTTCTCTTTCATCCTCCCACAAAAGTGATTTTGTGGGGGGGGTGGGGTAACTGATCAGATGAAGCTGAGGGATATGTGAGCATGTTAATAACAACCTGTCAAAACCCGGAGTAGCCAGATGCAAACATGTTAGATTAGGGGTAAGGTGGGTGTCTAAAATGTTCATACCCTCATTTACCTGAAATTCTGTGCAAACCTCCATCTTCCTCCTCCAGTCCTGAGAGCGAAACATTCCTCTCATCTTCATCTCCAATAGTATAAAAACTCAATAGCAAACCTTTTTTTTTTTTTTTTTTTTTTAAGATGTACAACACTCACAACTCAAAAATTCACTCCTGGCCTCTTTAATTCACAGAAGAATTAATGAAATTAATCCCAGGATATTCTTTACCAGGGAAACATAATCAAATAATCATTAATGATTTCATAGGAATTTCAAAATAATGAAGATCAAATCTTCAAATAAGCCTTGCTGTAGGTACTGGAAAGTCTTAAGAGATACACTTAAAATGGGTCACTTTGGCCCCATGTATTGTTCCAAATGCTTTACTTACATTACTCAATTCAGACCTTCATAACCTCATGAGGTAGGTACAAGGATTATAACCGTTTTTCAGATAAAGAAACTGAGGCACAGAGGGATTAAGGATCTTGGTTAGGTTTGTACAGCTATTTGAGAGTTAGAGGCAGCAGTCAGACCCAGGCAGTTTGTCTCTAGGATGGTCTCCGCCCATAGTACAACACTGCTTCCATGATAAACACAAAGCCCCGGATGGTGGTGAATTCTGAGAAGCAGTGATAATTCACTGAGGCTTGCTCCCTCCTCTTAGATCAACTGGAGTAAAAATATAAAGCTAGAGTTTCAAGGTACGTTAGAGATAACTTAGGCCCTGAAATATCTCGTAGCTCATTGGTGAGAGAACCAGGGCACCAAATCTTGGCTCCTTTCACCTTAACCAATACCTCATCTCATCCGTGGAAGACTGATTCGAGTGGGGTTTCACTAGGAAATATTCCCATAAGATTCTTCTCTTCCTCTTCTGCAGCTTCTGTTTCTCTGTGCTGTTCCATTCCCAGTGCTTCCATTTGAGGTCGTGGTATTATGGAAGGAGCATGGGCGCGTGGTTAAGACATTAAGGTTTGAGTCCCAACTCTGGTATTTCCTAGCTATGTGAAACCAGGCCACACTCTTTACCTCCTGGGCCCTATATTTTCTCATCTATGCAGTGGTAATAAACACCTGACCTTTTTTTTTTTTTTTCATGTTGCTGGGTTTTCTCCAGAATCAACATTTCCAGATCTCTAGATCTTTGCTACTTAAAGTGTGGTCCACACACCAGCAGCACGGACGTCACTAGAAGTGGCTTAGAAATAAAGGGTATCAGGCCCAACCTCAAATCTACTGAATCAGAATCTGAATGTTAGCAAAATCTTCAGAGGACTGCTGTGGTATTAAAGTTAGAGAGGCCCTGTATAAGTGCCACAACTCTAGGGAGAAGGGTTCGTGTCTGTTTAAAAGGTAATTCAGGTCACCAGTTTTTTACTCTGGGGACCAGTTTTGGAATGTGGAAATTTTTTGTATTTTAAAAAAGGTAATTTACTGCATATACTGTCTATTATTTAATACCCCCAGTTGGGTCTGGAGCAGCACCCTTAAGTAAAACACAGTGACTGTTACACTGAATGGGATAAAGATAAAGAATATCTTTATTTTTGTCTTCAGTGAGTTTGCTGCAAACTTAGACAACAAGTTTTGGGTTTCAGAGCTTTTGGGGTTTTGGAAAGACTGATGAGGACTGGGTATATGAACTTCTCAGGGATGTGCAGACCTCAGTCTTGCCCTGCAAGATCCTATCAACTGCTCTAAACCCAAGATGCATGTTTTGGGGGTAAAGAGGCAGCTCATTTTCTCCTCCATTCTGGAACATTAAGCTTGAGGAAAAAGTAGAGTGGGCAAGAGGTGCAGGTATTTCTTCACATCACATAAAAGAGTGTATGATTCCTAAAAAGAAGAAGACTTTGCTTATTATTTTTTAATCCCTAGAAATCAAATAAATAGCTCAGTTAATCAAAACTGTCTTATCAAAGTATTAATGATGTGAGTGATTTAATCATAGAAACAAATGTTCTTATGATAAAACTCCTCTAAAAAGATGAAGGAACTGCACCCTTCAATTTGATTTTTTTCCACTTTCTCTTTTACAACTACCTTAAACATACTCAGATTATGTCTTGAGGGCTCAAGCAGGCAGAACATTTGGGCTGTTTCTCTAACACGATGCCTTTGTTGTAGCCTTGCTTGGAACAAAAAGAAAGGGGAAAAATCCATTAGCATAACTTCATCACTGATATTTCAAAAAAAGATCCACCTAAAAGGAAAAGCCGTTTGAAGAGCCTGTAAGGTTTAAGAGATGGAAGAGAATAGGGTCTCTGGTTCAGTAGAATTGTCTTCTGATCCTAGCTTTGCCCCAAGTGCTGGCAGGAACTGGAACTCTCTCCTGTGTTTGTCTGGAGCATAAGACAACTTGGTGGGTAGTCGGTGCTGGGCAACAGGCATATGACTTTCCTACCAGAAATATCTACCAACTCACCTCAGAGCCCTTTCAGGTAATGAAACTGCAATGAACAGCTGTAAACTGAGCCAGCTCTGGAACATGTACACACATTCACGTTAATGTCCAGAGATTGTTCTTACCAGGGCATGATTTTCACTTGTGTTATTTCACATAATGTTCATAAAACTTTGGGAAATTATTACCCGCATGCTACAGAGCAGGAAACTGAGGCTTGGGAGGTTAGGTAAATTGCCAAAGGTCACACAGCTAGAACCCAGGTCTGGCTAATTCCAAAAATTGTGCTCCGCACCACTGTGATTTCCAGTTTTATTCTGAGCCTTAGATTTGCCTTAAGAGCCCTAGAGTTCAAGTTGTGGTGCTCTAAGCAACAAGGCTGGACAGGCTACCTAAGTACTGTCCATGGAAATGGTGTTGGGTAAAGGGGGAGGGGAGGTGGCAGGACTGGGATTCATGAGCCCACAGAAGATGATTTATGGCCCTTTTCAACTTGCCTTCTATCTTCCTTCCAGGGATATAAGTGAGATAATCACAGGATTATAGTGATGAAATGAAACTCCTAAAGCCAATCTATCCCCCTGCCTTCAGGCAGTGGTTCATTTAAACTAGACAATTTTCTCCCTTTGTTTAAAGATCTTAAGAGGAGGAATTTCCAAATCACTCAAAGATACCTATGACAGGGGCTCAAGGTCTTGTGGTGATTAATCTTTTTCTGATAATAAACCCAAATTAATTTCCAAACATTTATTGAGTTCCTACATTGTCCCCTATGCTAAGGTGGGTGATGCAAGTTGTGTGTGTGTGTGTTTTAGATGTTGTAGGGAGGCATAGTTAGCTCGCCCTTAGATTTATTACAGTTTTCTTGGATCAACAAAAGTAATACAACCGCAATAATTAAAACCCAGTAAAAATATATTCAGAAACCACATGCCTAAGTAGCAGTAATCTCCTTCTGGCTCTGCCAGAAATGGACCTATGACTGTACAAGTCACTAGACCTCTCTGATATTCAGCTTCCTCTTCTATAAAGTGAGGGGCAGGCAATCCTATCACCATGGTTGCTTTGCAGCCTGAGGAATGCATATTCTTAGATGTGTGCTAGAGACTATGAGGGTGATAAGACCTCAGGAGAGAAGTGATCTCGAGGGGACAGTGTTGTTAAGTCTTTAGGGATTTGGTTCGGGAAGAATGGGTAGCCTTGGCCTCGGGAGAGGAAAAGACGCTCCAGGAAAACAGCATGAAAATAGGAAGAAGCATTACCTGCTGACCAGCCAGTGAGGGCCCATTGAGGGATGGTCAGATTATCTAAAATTGCACATAGATTTGAGGCATTGGGGTTAGAGGTGGCATCTCATTGAAAACGACAGCAATAACAATAACATAAAGGGGAAATGCAGAGAGAAAGGAACTATGTGACTAGATCATCTCACATATCCTGGTTCCCAGGCTAGGTGATTTAAGGGGATAACCCTCACACCCACTTAGAAATCAGAGGTGAGTTTCTCCAATCACGTATGATGAAACAAGGCTCAGAGAGTTTCCGTAATTTGCCTCTAGTCCCCCTGTAAGTAAATGGACTCAGGTCTATTTAACTCAAAGCCTGAGATTTCTGGATGGGCCAGGATATGAAGTAGTAGGTGTTGTGGATATTTTATGAAAAAGTGGAGTAATTACCTTAAGGTAAGGAAGCAGGGGAGTGCTGAGGTCATGTAGGCTTACGGGTGGCAGGATGAGAGGGGGAAGCAGGCATCCTAAAGTAATATTCTGGGAGATAGAAGGGAACATGGATCGGTTACAGGGTTGTGAGGCCAGATATAGGTAAAGCAGAGGTGACTACAGTGTTTGGAATATGAAAAAACTTGGAATTCTCTGATTCCACAGATATCAAGTAGAAAGAGAAGCTGGTTTGGAGATGAAGGTGACTTAAATCTTGGATATAAGTGATCTCGATTGGTGTGCCCAGAAGGATGCGGATGCTGTGCAGGCAACGACCTTGGCATAAAGGCAGACCTAATGAGAAAGCTCTGGGAATGATTAGCAAAGAGAAATCATTAAAATCTGAAAAAAGGGGGAACTCTGCAATAGGAGATAGAGTAGAGCCCTTCCAGGACAAATGTGGGAAGAGCAAGAGAAGTCTGCATGGGAGACAGTCAGTATTCAAGGAGAGCATAAGAAAAGCAGGAGAGCAGAATATCTAGAAGCTGAAGGGAACATGATGTGTAGGAAAATGGAGTAGAGTGAGGAGGATGGAGTATGTGGACCTATTAATCCTCAGAAACTCCAATTACAACAGAGAAGTCTATTAGAATGAAGATAGAATGGGGTGCCTGGGTGGCCTGAGTGGCTCAGTCGTTAAGCATCTGCCTTCGGCTCAGGTCATGATCCTGGGGTCCTGGGATGGAGTCCCATGTCAGGCTCCCTGCTCAGCGGGGAGCCTTCCCCACCCTTTCCCTCTCCCTGCCGATCCACCTGCTTGTGCTCTCTCTGTCAAAGAAATAAATAAAATCTTTAAAAAAATGGAGACAGAAAAATCCAGATCATGTGTGTGTGTGTGTGTGTGTGTGTGTGTATCATTTCAAGGGTCTTTTCTCTTTTGTTATTTCTTCAGGCAAATAGTACAACTGTGCTTTTTAGGTTTTCTGCAAAAGAAGAACTATTCTGTAGAACTTGCTCTGATACAACTTTGTACTTGAAAACAATGCGTTTTCCTAGGTTTCCATAGGGTGTTAATTGCCGAAATTGTCACCCAGATCTTTGGGGCACTCACAGGCTCACTTGACAGCCATGGAAGTTCCTTCTGTGAGTCAGGCCCCGTGCCAGCCATGGCCCTGCAGATAGAAAGATGGAGTATTCTCCCTACTCACCCCCAAGCCATGTTGTCGTTAGCTCAGGTAGACAAAGGGAGCCGCTGAGAGACAGAGGCTGAACTAGCTTCAGTCTGGCACTCTGCTTCCATAATCAGTTGAGCCTGGGGATAAGTGGCAGTTCCCTTCCAGACGGTGGGACCCTCTATTGCATAAACAAGTGCGAACTGAATGTCAGCTCTAGCCCAAGAAGCCCTTTTCCCCAAGGCAGATTTGGCGGGGAGCTCAGGGGGTTTGCCCCTTTCCCCTGCCGAGATCATCTGTTGGGATCAGGTGGGTGTCACCCCAGCGATCAATACCCTGGGAGAGCTGCTGAACAGGAATGGGCAGCAAATAGGCCGGACAGTTCCTGGCTTTTTCTTTGATTAGTTCTTTTACCTTTCAGATAGAGTGCTTGCCCGCCTGCTTTGACAAGGTAAATGCAATGTTTGAAATTAGTATGGATTTCATTACAAACAACTTGGGTCCCTTCTTCCATTGATACTCATTTCACTGACAAGCCGTTTTGGGAAATCACAGTAGCTTCTTCTCTACCGATCTCTCTCTCCATTCCCCGCCCCCTCCGCCCTCTCACTACCCCACTTATATACACACAGAAGCTTTTACGTTCTGTATGTTTTCATACATGGAGAGAAGACAAAGCCTTTAAAAATATTAATCATCTTCTATTTTTCTGAGTCAGACGAAAATTTCCTGCACTTTTGTTCATGTAAACGCGAAATTATCCTTCTGCAAGTTGAGGTGGTGGCAGTTCCTGAACACAGTTATATTTTGCAGATAACAGGATTAGCTTGGATGTGGGTAATAAGTTGGTGAATCTCCCCCCGGCCATTTCTCAACACTGTGAGAGCACTAATCCTTTATGCTTTGATGTCTTCTACTTTTCCATCAGGTGCGCCACGGACTATTTGTCCTGGGGCAGTCAGCTCTCTTATAAGATCTCATAGTGTCCTCATTAGCTGCGCCTATTTACCCAGCCAGCCTGTTGAACCCAATTTATAGTTTATGTGATTAATTCCCAAAGTACAGTAAACCCTAGCTCTAAGGCTCTCTATTATATGACTGTATCTCCTTTAAGGGCAAACACAAGCTTCAGCTCTTTTGCTATGTGACTGCATCATATATAATACGCTAATCATTTTACTCTCGACGACACATTAAACATCTTTCTATACGCTTTCTTTATAGCACACAGCTCATAAAGAAAAGAATGTTCCATATTGGACTGCAAAGTGCTAACTATATGAGGGAGTCATTTGGTTTCCTGCTTTAAAAATTTTATTTTGGCTGAAATTATGGCACAGCCCTATTATCTGGTTTGAGCAGTGAATTGGCAAACCACGTCACTGTACAACTCTTTATCTACTGAAATAGAAGTTTGAAAAGACTTAAGATGTAATGTGGCCGCACAAACCCATGGGCTCCTTTTCATCTTTAACCTGCAGGCTTGGAAGACAAAAGGTTTAAGTGTGTGTGTGTGCGTGTGCGTGTGCGTGTGTGTGTGTGTGTGTGGAGAGAGTGAGAAAGCCAGACAAAGACAGAAAGCAAAATGAAGAGAGGAGCACTCCAGGCAATCTATGTCAACTTTGCAAGGGATTTTTCTTACAGCAGAAAGAATTATGGAAAAGTGACTTACAATTGTCACAGGGGACAGGAGAACCGGTGGTTCTCAATTGGGTGTATCTCCCTCCTGGGACATTAGATATTGTCTAGAGATATTTTTGGTTATCACAACTCAAGGGCATGCTAGTGGCATCTAGTGGGCAGAGGCCAGGAATATGGCTGAATATCCTACAGGCAGCTCCTACAACAAAAAAATTACTTGGCTCCAAATGCCAGTAGTATCAAAGTTGAGAAATCCTGTCCTATACCTTTGGATGATGGAATTAATACCAGGAAACTTGACCATTTCTTTTTTTTAAAATTTTATTTATTTATTTGAGAGAGCGAGAATGAGAGAGAGAGAGAGTACATGAGAGGGGGGAGGGTCAGAGGGAGAAGCAGGCTCCTTGCCGAGCAGGGAGCCTGATGCGGGGCTCGATCCCAGGACCCTGAGATCATGACCTGAGCCGAAGGCAGTCGCTTAACCACCTGAGCCACCCAGGCGCCCCAACTTGACCATTTCTGCTTTTAAATCTTAACTGACCTCAAAGTTGAGAGGCCATAAAAAGACAGTTGATTATTTGGCATCTATCTATCTGTCTACCTGTCTATCTATCTATCATCTTGAATTTTGCAAAGACAGCAGATCAGGGGCTGATTATTTCTAGTGTGAACAGCTTAAGCCTTTCACTTCTTTTTACTTGCTGACAACTAATTTGGTGTATAATAAATCTAACGGGCGGGTGGGTGGCCAAAGAAAAGTGTAAGGTATGACTCAACCTCCTTTGCTACTGGTTGGCAAATCAGGACAGCATTCGAGGAGCTAAGATGTGAAAATGAATGTCTTTGAAACTATGGATTTCTACTGTTTATAATACCTCTATTCTATTTCAAGTCTACCTTTCTCTATATTATCTCTGTTTTCCATTGCCAGGAGAATGAGTAATTATGAACATTTGCTGATGTGTTCCTTGTCTATGAATAATCCCACAACTCTTTTTCGGACAATTTTCTGAAGGCTGTGGTCTTTATTTAGAGATGAATAAACCGAAGTGGCAAAGGGAAGAAAGTAGCACAAGAAACAATGGAGAGTTATTAAAGCACTGTGCCGGCATGGTCTTAGAGTAGCAACCATCATTGCTGCATGGACCCAAGGCTTTTGTCCCTGGTTCCAGAAAAACTGTAGAGATTTGATAACTGTACAAGTGACTAGAAAGATGCCCAGACACTTCCTGGATGAGTTTTCCCTTGAACACGTTTATGGAGCAAATAGCTTCTTTAGGGAATATAACTTTTTAGAGAAATGTTTTTGTTTCCAGGTTCCTGCCCTGGAGCCTGACCATGAAGTTTTTTATCATTCAGGGTCCCAAGAAGAGGACTTTGAGTTTATTGTTAACTGTGTACTCGCTCACTAAATGTATAGCTCAGGAGTTTATGTTCCTCCAAATCCTATTCCCACATTTCTTTAGGAATTGGGGATCTCTGACCATGTGAGATCCTTAGCGACCTAACCGGGTCATGGGGCTTCAGCATGAAACATTTAGTCTGGCTCACATAGAAACTTGGTAACCTTTCCCTTAAAATGAGGGCGTGTATACATTTCTGGCAATGTGCCCTATCTATAGTGGGTTTTCTCCAGGAATATAAGATAGTAGAGTAGTCTCCTGATTGGGAATGGTGGCATTTAGAAAACTCAGTCTCTGAAACAAATAATACATTATATGTTAAAAAAAAAAGAAGAAGAAGAAGATAGCAGGAAGGGAAAAATGAAGGGGGAAAATCGGAGGGGGAGACGAACCATGAGAGACTATGGGCTCTGAGAAACAAACTGAGGGTTCTAGAGGGGAGGGGGGTGGGGGGATGGGTTAGCCTGATGATGGGTATTAAGGAGGGCCTATACTGAATGGAGCACTGGGTGTTATACGCACACAATGAATCATGGAACACTAAAAAAAAAAAAAAAGAAAACTCAGTAGATCTCTCAGCAGGGATAGTACTCACTCGGCTTTGTGTCATTTCAAATAATCTGACTATCCTTTGAAATATAGGTAGTGATGCTGGACTCCCTCATAGAGACGTAGGAGGAATCATTCACAAAACATATTGTAAAGTTTTTATGAAACTCCGAAGTACTATAATAAATTAGATGTTGATACCTTCTGGTTCTAAAATTCTCCGACTTTATGATGCTAAACAGGGAATTATCACAATCTGTAAAAATTCAGTTGGTGGTAGAATGTCCTAAGGCAGAATTTGATCCTGAGTAAGTGATGTTGCATATTTTTTGTTTTGTTTTTCACACTATAGTCAGCTCTTGATTTTCATCATAAAAAGCAAATGGAGACAATCTGACGAAGATGTGATTAAAAAATTCCTTGCAATCAAGTGACATAAATTAAACATTTTTAATATTAGAATAAATTTACATTTTCATAGCATGTAATAATGACAGATAATATTGATGAAGTGCTTACTGTGTCCTAGGAACTGTGCTAAGCTTTCTGTGCTGATTATATCTTTTAATCTCTAAAGTAATCCTGTGAGGTAATTTGCTACTCTTAGCACCAATTTACTGAGGAGTAAACTGAGGTCTACTGTACATGTAGTAAGGGGCAGTAATGGGATTCAAACTGGAATATTTCTGACTCCAGCATCTGAACCCTGAACCACTCCATTATACAGCATATTGCTTAGATTCTCATTACAGAGGAATTCCATGTGGACTAACATGCATGATTTTCCTGTTACCTGTTATTAAAGCACACTGGACTGATATCTCTTGAATTTAGCAACTCAAGTATATTTTTAGTTTATAATTGGTAAAAGTAGAGTAGTTCCGGAGAAATGGGTAGAAAATAGAACATTCTTTTATGTTCTCTTCAGTTGCCTGAGGAAGGTTAGGAAGGGGGATGGAATGCCTTCTAACAATTCAGCACTGTGGGACCTCAGCAATTCTTTGCAGAGCAAAGCTTTTTCTCTTCTGCCTCAGGTGTTTGGGATGCTAAGTAGATCAACTCTGTGCTCAGAGAACAACAGCCCTGACTGGACATTGGGTAATCCGGAATAAAGAGCACGATATCAGTAATGATAGGGTAAGATTTGCCTTTCTTCTCTGACCATCACCACCACCTCTTCCCTCAAAAACAAACAACAACAACAAACAACCCTCAACACAATAGGCCATGTGATTGACATAATTTCTCTGAAATTTTCACATGTTCTACAAAGTAACTGAGGCATATAGAGGTTGGGGAGACATAAAGTACTCTGGGCTTAAGAGGTTGAGAGAGAAAAAAAACATGAAACAAAGACAGCGTTATGGGGCATCTGCTGTAGGCCTTCGAAACGGTAGGTGAGGGAAAACCAGCTGCTGAGGTCAGTTGAACTCTCATAATGTTGAACTCCAAAGGGACTTGGATTCCCTGGACATCTGCTGGGTTAAAGACCCATGAAGGATCAAAGGAGTTACTGAATTGGAGAACTGCGACTTTCTGTTACCAACCATAGCTAATGTAATTGAAGGAGAAATTGTGTTAGATCTGCTTATGGACAGGTAAGATTTTATTGAAAGTAGGAAAACAAGACAGGTTTAATACGATTGCCCATGAGATGATGTGTACATAGCAGAGTAAAAATGAAAAAAAACTGAATACAGTAGTACCAGAGAATTAAACTCTGAGCAAGCATATTAAGGGATCAAGTTAGTACAAGAGAAAATATTAAACCTCAACAAGGTGGTAGGGGGCCAAAGCAGTCTTGGGGACAGTCACAATTGCAGCTTTCTAGATTGCAATTCCTCAGAAAGAGAAGGGTGGAGAGACAAACTAACAGATCTTCACTGAGGCTTCATGTAAGCTTGGTGTGTGCTCTGACAGAGCTGTCCAGGAAGAGTTACAGTACCACATCAGTTAAAGCTGTCAGGGCAGGGAAGATAAGGACAGTAAGACATCTAGAATCAATTAATGATAACAAGAGGGTTAAAGTGAAAAGGGGATTTTTTAGAGATATGCTAGGCAAATGGAAGAGATCAGCGAGAAACTTGTCCAGAGTATCTTACTGAAGCAAGACTGAGAGTTCAGAAGTCATGAATTCAGATTTTAATCCCAGTTCTTTGTGAGATACGAAGGTGATGACTTGACTTACTGACATCTGAAGTTTCCCTTTCAGTAAGAATGAGAGGAATCAGCTTTTAAGTAACTAAGTACAAGGGTATGGATTGTTGAAATTTCAGGGGGCTCTGAAAAGCTTCAGCATTCCCCCTATGTGTCACTGAAGCCATTAATGTGTGGCTTTATTCAGTCGTGATGTTAAAATATGCCTGGTGAGCATAACACATTACATTTCATCAAGGGCACATGAGTACTTTCCTTTGAATAGGCTTTAAATCGGACCTGGAGATTGATTTGGCCATTCAAAGATGGAGGGCACCAATGAAATAGAAGTAGTGGCCTTAACTGGGTGATATGGAAACTTGGAAGACAGGCTTCCCCCACATCATAAGCTCATCTCAAGACACTTATGAAAGGGTAATCATTCGCACCATATCGTGGCCCACTCTAGGTGACACTTCTTTAAGGCAATCAAAAAAAGGTGGAGGGGCAATACACTATGGAATGATCTTTCTTACCTTTTCCATATATATATATATATATATTATTTCCATCAATATATATATATTGATTGTTGAGGGTAATAATTACTGGTTGTAGGAGAGAAAGGGGACTGATCAATCTAAATTTCCTTTTTGCCTTGGGGCTACATTCCTAGTTGAAAGAGAAGGAAGGAGCTTCCCTTTCCCAGCTGTAAAGAAGTATTGCACCCTTACAGAACTATAAAATAGCCCATCTGGAAGGGGTCTTACAAGAAAACTAAGTCCTACCTCCTCTCTTTACAGATGAGAAAATTGAGGCTCAGTAAAGATGTTTGGCCCTCTCAGCTCATTATTAGTGTCAGATCCTGGTGACTCTTGACATCAAAGAGACATTGTTGGCAATAAAGGGATGCATGGAATAACCAGAAAATATTTTCCCTTCCCCTAGCTTTTGCAGTAACTTAACTGCTTAGCCTGCTGCCTCCCCTTCTCTCTCCTCTTTCCTCCCACCCCTCTCGGTTCCTATTATATTTGGGGAAAATAATAAAATAATATACACCCATATTCTCCTACCCAGGAAAAATTTTTTCCTCATACTTTAAAAGCACAAGTAGTATATGAAAGCATTCTGTTTTTAAAGAAATTATAACCTAAAGAATAAAGCTAATGTCTTCTTTGATCTTTCCTTTACCACATCATGGTTCTCTACTATCGTTCCTAGAGGCAATGACACATGTCAGCTGAACTTTTTTTATTCTTTTTAGTCATTTTACATACCTGTATTTGAGCCCATTGAAAATATACAGTGTTGATGTATGTGTGGGGAGGTCTATTTACAAATGATTTTGCACATGTAGTCCTCAGCTTGTTTTTGCTATTCAACCATAGTGTTGGTATTAGTGTTGATACTGATATCAATATTGATCTTATTCATCCCTCTTTACTTTTGTAAAGTGTTTTATTTTATAAATATATCACATTTTATTACTCTATTCATGTATTGATGTTGTTTAGATTTTTAAGGTTATAAACCATGATGACTGAAAATCCTGATATCTGTCTCTTTGTGTACAAATGCCAATGATTTTCAAGGTTGCATACCAAGAAATTGAGTCTCTGGGTCATATGAAATGCATAACTGTAGGATGTCCTAACAATTTGACCTATACTAATTTGCACTATGTTAAAATACGAATTCTTTTACATCTCTAATACTTCATACTACAAAATACTTTAATTTTCCCATCCTGCTTGATGAAAAGTAGTATCTCATAATTTCAGTACTAAAGTTGAGACTCTTTCATATGTTTATCAACTATTTGTAACTTGTTTTCTCTGAATTGCCTGTTCATAAACTTTGCCCATATTTATAATAATTTTTTTCTCTACTGATTGGTAGAAATTCCTTATACATTTTGGATACTGTTACTTAGTTATATAAGTTGAAAAATATTTTCCCCTGTCACTTTCTTTAAAAAAGTTTTTAATGTTACTTTGTTAAAATTTGATAATTACTTTGTAAGTATATGAACCTTGCCTTTTGAACTTGGGTAAGAAAAGATTCCCTACTCTAAAGTTATAAATATTTTTCTATTTTTTCTTCTTATAATTTAAATTAATATTTTGGATTTGTCCTTAATCTGGGGTTATTTTGTATATGGTATGAGGTAAGGTTCTAATTTTTTTATATGGGTGGCCAACTTTTTTATTCCATTTCAGATTTTTCTGATATCATTCCATCCCTGAGGGCAACCATTTGTTTAGATTTCTACCACCAGAGATTGTTTTGTCTGTTATTAGACTTCATATAAATGTATACAGAATGTGCTTTTCTGTATCTGGCTTCTTTTGTTCCACATAATGTTTCTGAGATTCCTATGTTGGTATTAATTTTCACAGCTTTGCTAAATTCTCCTATTAATGATTTTCAGTTAATTTTTGTGTCATCTAATTAACTATAATATAACTAACGTAAAACAACTGAATTTAATCTTTTTATGCAACTCACTTGCATGCACATGCATGTGTGCCCACACACACACACATTCTTACATTGTTCTTGACTTGAATGGGGACACTTCTAATATTTCACTGTTAAGTATATTAGCTGCATGATTTTAATTGATTTTTCTTTTCAGGTGAGGACTTCTTTAGCTGTATCATATACATCTCGATCTATGCTATATGTTATATTTTATACTGATTCACTTCTAGATTTTTGTAAATTTCTTTTTCAATTCAACCTATGAATTATTTGGAGATCTGCTCTTTTCATTGTCAGGTATCTAAGACCTATGCTTTAGTCTATGTAAGAGCTTGTTATTATGGTTTCATTGTTTTTGCATTATAATCAGCGAGTGTAAACTAATTTATACTTTCTGTCTTTAAAATTTCTTTGTGTTTAAGTATACAGTTTTTTATACTTTTTAGAAGTGTGATTAACATACACATGGAATAACATGTTATATTAGTTTCAGGTGTACAGTATCATGATTCAACAATTCTATAGATTTCTCAGTGCTCATTGAAATAAGTACTCTTAATTTCCTGTATCTATTTCACCCATCCTCCCATCCACCTCCACCCTGGCAACCGTCAATTCATTCTGTGTGTTTACATCTGTTTTTGGGGGGAGGGGAGTTGTCTCTTTTTTTCTCTATTTGTTCATTTGTTTTGTTTCTTAAATTCCATACATGTATGATATCATATGGCATTTTTCTTTCTGTGACTGACTAATTTCACTTAGCATTATACCCTCTAGGTCCATTCATATTGTTGAAAATGGTGAGATTTCATTCATTTTTTTTTTTAAGATTTTATTTATTTATATGACAGAGACAAAGTGAGAGAGGGAACACAAGCAGGGGGAGCGAGAGAGGGAGAAGCAGGCTTCCCGCCGAGCAAGGAGCCTGATGCAGGGCTCGATCCCAGCACGCTGGGATCATGACCTGAGCCGAAGGCAGATACTTAACGACTGAGCCACCCAGGCGCCCCAGTGAGATTTCATTCTTTTTTATGGCTGAATAAGATTCCATCTTCCACATCTTCTTTCTCCATTCATCTATGGATGGATCCTTGAGTTGCTTCCATATTTTGGCTATTGTAAATAATGTTGCAATAAACATGGGGGTGTCTAGTGTTTTTTTGTGGGGGTAAATACCCAGTAGTGGAACGACTAAATCATATGGTATTTCTACTTTTAATTTTTTGAGGGACTTCCATATTCTTTTCCACAGTGACTGCAGCAGTTTGCATTCCCACCAACAGTGCACAAGTGTTCCTTATTCTCCACATCCTCAGCAGTACTGGTTTCTTGTGTTTCTGATTTTAGCCATTTTGACAGGTGTGAGGTGATATTTCATTGTGGTTTTCATTTGCATTTACCTGGTGATTAGTGATGTTGAGCATCCTTTCATGTGTCTATTGGCCATCTGTATGTTTGTAGAAAAATGTCTGTTTAGGTCCTCTGCTCATTTTTTAAAAAATATTTTATTTATTCATTTGAGAGCAAGAGAGACAGATAGAGCACAAGCACGGGGAGAGGCAGAGGGAGAGAGAGAAGCAGATCTCCCTGGAGATCATGACCTGAGCCAAAGGCAAACACTTAACCATCTGAGGCACCCAGGTGTCCCTCTGCTCATTTTTAATTGGATTACTTGTTTGTGGTGTTGAGTTGTATGAGTTCTTTATATATTTTGGATATTAACCCATTATCAGATGTATCATTTGTAAATATCTTCTCCCATTCAGTAGGTTGTCTTTTAATCTTGTTGATTGCTTCCTTTGCTGTGCAAAAGCTTTTTAATTTTGGTACAGTCCCAGTAGTTTATTTTTGCTTTTGTTTCCCTTGCCTCAAGAGACATAACTAGAAAAATGTTTCTATGGCCAATGTCAAAGAAATTACTGCCTGTGTTTTCTCTTAGGAATTTTATGGTTTCAAGTCTCACATTTAGGTCTTTAATCCATTTTGAGTTATTTTTTTGTATGGTATGAGAAAATTGTCCAGTGTCATTCTTTTGCATGTAGCTGTACAGTTTTCCCAGCACCATGTTCAAGAGACTGTATTTTTCCCATTGCAGAATCTTGCCTACTTTGTCATAGATTCATTGACCACATAAGCATGGGTTTATTTCTGGACTTTATCCTCTTTTGATCCGTGTGTCTGTTTTTGTTCCAGTGTCATGCTGTCTTGATTACTACAGCTTTGTAGTATATTTTGAAATCTGGGATTGTGATACCATTAGTTTTGTTCTTTTTCAAAATTGCTCTGGCTATTCAGGATCTTTTGTGATTCCATACAAGTTTTAGGATTATTTGTTCTAGTTTTGTGGAAAATATTGCTGGTATTTGATAGGGATTGTATTAAATATGTAGAATGCTTTGGATATTTTAACAATATTAGTTTTTCCAATCCATGAGCATGGGATATCTTTCCTTTTCTTTGTGTCATCTTCAGTTTCTTTCGTCCATGTTTTATAGTTTTCTGAGTACAGATCTTTTACCTCCTTGGTTAAGTTTATTCCTAGATATTTTATTATTTTTGGTGCAATTGTAAATGGGACTGTTTTCTTGATATCTTTTTCTGCTACTTCATTATTAGTGCATAGAAATGCAACAGATTTCTGTATGTTAGTTTTGTATCCTGTGACCTTACTCAATTCATTTATCAGCTCTTGTAATTTTTTGCTGGAGTCTTTAGGGTTTTCTATGTATATAGTATCATGTCACCTGCAAATAGTGGAAGTTTTACTCCTTCCTTAGTTTAGATGCCTTTTATTTCTTTTTCTTGTCTGATTGCTATGGCTAAGACTTCCATTACTATGTTGAATAAAAGTGATGACAGTGGATATCCTTGTCTTATTCCTGATTATAGGGGAAAAGCTCTCAATTTTTGACCACTGAGTATGATATTAGCTGTGGGTTTTTCATATGTGGACTTTATTATGTTGAGGTATGTTCCCTGTAAACCTACTTTAATGAGAGTTTTTATAGTGAATGAATGTTGTACTTTGTAAAATGCTTTTTCTGCATCTATTGAAGTAACAATACCGTTTTTATCCTTTCACTTATTGATATGATGTATCACATTGATTGATTTGCAATTATTGAGCCACCTTGCCTCCCTGAAGTTAATTCCACTTGATCATGTTGAATGATTTTTTTAATGTGTCATTGGATTTGGTTTGCTAATATGTTGTGGAGGATTTGTGCATCTATGTTCATCAAAGCTATTGGCCTAATTTTTAAAAATTTTTTGCAGTGTCTTTATCTGGTTTTGGTATCAGGGTAATCTTGCCCTCAAAGAATGAATGTGGAGGCATTCCTTCCTCTTCTGTTTTTTGGAATAGTTTAAGAAGAATAGATATAACTCATCTTTAAATGTTTGGTACAATTCCCCTGTGACACTATCTGATTCTGGACTTCTGTGTGTTGGGAGTTTTTTTGATTACTGATTCATTTTCATTGCTAGTAATAAGTCTGTTCCAATTTTCTCTTTTTTCCCCAATTCGGTTTTGGAAGTTTATATGTTTCTAGGAATTTATCCATTTCTTCTAGGATGTCCAATTTTTTGACATATAATTATTCATAATATTCTCTTGTAACTGTTTGCATTTCTGTGGTGTCCATTATTATTTCTCCTCCTTCATTTCAAGTATACAGTTTATTTTTTTATTGAATTTTTCATGTATATTAGAAAATGGTGTGTATTCCACATCTATTTAATAATTGAGACATTTTTTCCTTCTGATTTGATGATGTAGAAATAAGAAAAAGATCATTTTACAGTGTTTCACTTCACATTCACCAGATGGGTATAATTATTAAAAATGTAAAATAATAAATTTTGGCAAAGTGGTGCAGTAATTGGAACCCTCACACATTACTGGTGTATTTATAAAATGGTGCAGCCACCTTGAAAAACAGTTAGGCAGTTTTGCAAAATGTTAAATACAGAATTACCATATGACCCAGCAATTTCACTATTAGGTATATGTGGAAGAGAACTGAAAACATATGCTCATACAAAAACTTGGTAAGAATGTTCATAGCATCATTATTTATAATACCCACAAAGTGGAAGCAATACAAATATTTACCAACTGCTAAATGGCTAAAAAAAATTGGTATATCCATACAATAGAATATTATTCAGCCATAAAAAGTACTGAGCTACTAAGACATGTATATAGATGAACCTTGAAAGCATTATGCTAAATGAAAGAAGCTAGACACAAAATTACACAATTACAGATTATATTACTCCATTTATGTGAAAAACCCCATAACAGGCAAATTCATAGAGATGGAAAGTAGTTACCATGGATTGAGGGGACATGGAATAGAGATAACTGTGAAAGAGTGTGAGGTTTCTTTTTGAGGTGATGAAAATGATCTGCAATTGGAGAGTGGTGAAAGTTGTACAACTTTGTGAATATACTAAAACCCACTGAATCATATATTTTAAAATGGTGAATTCTACAACATGATGACTATAGCCAACATTGCTATATGATACACGGGAAAGATGTTAGGAGAGTAAATCCTAAGTATTGTCCTCTTGAGATGAATTTTTTTTCTTTTTCTTTTCTATAGTATCTATATGAGAAGATGGATGTTAGCTGAGCTTATTGTGGTAATCTTTCAAAACATATGTAAATCAAACCATCATCTTGTATACTTTAAGCTTATACAGTGATAAATGTTATTATTATTTCTCAATAAAACTGGAAAAAATCTCAAAATACAGGTGAGTTCTAAGATATACAAATTCTATCTGGATTAAAAAAAAAAGCTTAATACAAGTTAGGAAAATTTCTCTAGGTCTCAAACTGACTTTAAAGTATCTAATCACCCAGACAGAACTTATTACTCTTTTCTGCTTGCTCTGGCCCCATTAATACACTCAAAGAATATATAAGGGACTTCTGATTCAAGATGACAATTATTTTTGTATGTGTGAAGTTGACTGGTTAGAACATCACTTTATATTTAATTTGAATTAATTAAACTTAAATAAATAAATGAAGAAATAAGTAAAATTAGGTAATTAAAATTGGTCCCCCAATAATCCCTTGGTCCAGTTCACAAAAATTCAAACAGCTAATAGAAGCCAATGAATTCCATAACTAGATCTCAAATTATGTACAGAAGTGCCACTTTATACTATAACCTAAAAACAGCTAACCCTATTCTAGCTGATCATAAGAGGAAGGATATTTTCCAGAGCCATAAATGTTCAAATACTGATATTGGAAATACATACCGATAATAATGAATAATCAGTTCCTTCCTATTCTTCCTCCAAGTCCATACTGATAATAGACATTAATCATTTATATCAATAAAATCATAGAGAAGATTTTGGCAAATACAAAAAAAAAATGTTTTAATATTCATGGCACTTCCTTTTTGGAGATAATTAAGAGGATAAATATTCATCTCTAAAATGGTTTAGTTGTGACCTTTTCCTGAGTGCAAACAGATAAACTTTTGTGGGGTCTTTCTCATCCCAGTCTGTGAAATGTCAGTTTTCTGATTCAATGAGAAATCTTTTTCACTTCTCTTCCATGTTAGTTGTCATAATAGTTAAGTGGGTGGTTAATTGGCTTAGCATCAGATTTTATTGCCTTTATATTATGTTTATTTTTTTTCTTCTACTCCAAGTATTTTCAATCAAACCCTCTTTTGTGGCTCATTACAAACCCTACATTACTTTGAAGTAATTTAAAAAACAAAGAAACCTCTAATTTAGTTATTTATTCATTCACTTTTCTGTCACTTATTCATTTATTTAGCAAATACTGACTGCCCACCATATGCCTGACTCTATGCTAAGAACTAGTGATACAAAGATGACCAGTCTTGGCCCTTAAGGACCTCCTGGTTTAGTTAGGAAAAACAAATGTACAAGTAAGGAAAACCAAGCATTTTGGTAGGGATTTTAACAAAGGTACAGACCAGCTGTTCTTCAAGGGTAGGGATGGAAGGGATTACATTGAAGACAGAGAATGAAGGGCTGGAGAATTATCAGAGAAGACTTCAAGAAAGCAGGAGTAGACATTCTCTAGATGCAAAGTAGGTAAGGTGAGAGAATGTTCCAGATATACAGGTTTCCTATGAAAACTTTCGTAAGCCGAAATGGCATAAAGGGAAGAAGCAACGACCATTGATTTATGTGGAAAAATTCTTGAGTGTTTCCAGAACCAAAAAATAACCTCTCTTAGACTTTTCTGAGAACTTAGGACTTGTCTTGCTAATGGATATACAGAATAAAATCAAAATAAAGCACAGATGCTTAGAGACACAATTCAAAGCTATGAAGGCTTGATGCTGAGAGGCTGAGTGTAGTTTCTGGAGAAGGAGCTTCGCAGGGCCATTCTACCTGTGTGGAGAAGGAGCTTTGCAGGGCCATTCTACCTGCTCGTGGTGCTTGCTGCCTCCGTAAAGGCTTGATGCAAAACAAATGCTGAACACTATTTTCGCTTTCTCTGCCTTTTTCTGTAAAAGCAAAAATCCTCTTTAGGTTTCTTTTGGTTAGGGAGAACAGGTACTAATAAGTCTTTTGTAAAAAACAAAGTAGCAGAATGCAAACTTTCAAAAAGTGGGGGATACCTGTAGTAAAATTTGTAGCATAGAATGAAAGTTGCCCAACTCAACTCGAGTGTTTTCATTGAGTACCGGCTATGTACACACATTACTAAATACAGTCCCTAAACATAATAAACATAGTGCTCACAATACTGTTGAGGGTTCAGATAGTAGTGGAGTCAGTATTTAAATTTATTTCTAGCTGACTCTATAGCACATGGTCTTAGCCACCGTATTCCCCTGCCTCTGATGACACTTCTAATCTCTACTCCCCCTTACTGTTTATTTAATTCTCATTATGAAATTCTACTGTATCAAAAGACTGCTTAAAATAATGATCTCACTTTACTGATTGCCAAAAGATAAATCAGTATGTTCTCAACAAACTATCTCCTTGAAGCTAAATCAAGTACTTTAAAAAAAAATTATCACTTTGACAAACTAAATATATTTTGATAGCCTCTATAATCATAGAAACAATCAAATAAGTATAATGAAAACAAAGCATTTAATTTCAGGTGGTAAATTCAATAAAAGCACCTTTTAATAATTTGTTGGCTTGGGGCGCCTGGGTGGCTCAGTTGGTTAAGCGACTGCCTTCGGCTCAGGTCATGATCCTGGAGTCCCTGGATCGAGTCCCGCATCGGGCTCCCTGCTCGGCAGGGAGTCTGCTTCTCCCTCTGCCCTCTTCCCTCCCGTGCTCTCTGTCTCTCATTCTCTCTCTCTCAAATAAATAAATAAAATCTTTAAAAAAAAAAAAAAATTTGTTGGCTGTTAAAAGACATTAGCTGGTTGACAGATGATTTATACCACAATATTTGTCTCCTCCCTATAAAACACATATAATATGGTGAAACAAATCACATAAAATCTCTCCTGTTATTTTTTTAAGTTTCCTCTTAGTGCTCTAACATTCTATCTATACTAGGTCCTTTGTATTGTAAAACATCCCTCTGTTATCATAGTAGTTTGGTGTTCTCTGCTTCTTTCAGATCAAACACCTGTGAGGTGGGATGAAAATGGAATTGTTTTGAGTACTCAGCACAGTGCAAAATATTTTCCAAACTTTCTTGGCATAGAGAAATACCAGGTGTATTTTCCTTAAAAGAAAAAAAAAATAAGTAGGTAAGCTTAGATGTATTTCCAGGTAAAGTTAATCCCTATGTTACTGATTAGTTAATTGATATTATCAAAAATTTCACTAATACGACATGAATAAAGAACTCTTTATTAACTCTTTGTAAAGGTGCAGGTATATTTTGCTTTTAGATAGGAGTAAGGCTTTTTTTGGCGTAGGAATTTTATTTTTTTCATGTGTAAAGTTTAGTGCTGAGAATCTTGATGGTTCTTAGAAACTTTGAGATTTTAGAGGGAGATATTAATTGGCACATGTGAGACTTGATGGTTCTCTCAGAGAGAGCATAATGCAGTGGATGAGTTATATGGATACTGGAGTTAGACTGTCTTGGTATAAATCCTGTATCTACTAGTTACATGCTGTGCAATTTTATAAATTGTGTGACTTTCTATACCGCTGTTTCTTATTCCTACAGTAAAGACAATAATAGGATTACCCTGAAGGTTAAATTAGTTAAGGCATGTGAAGCACTTAGAACAGGTATATCATACATGCTCATACAAGTTGCCCATTATCGTGTATCACACTACAAGGATATTATCAACTCCTGGCAGTACCATGATTCCTGAATCTTATTTCACATACCTAGAACCCATTCTTACCAAACTGGAGTCAGTGACACTTTCTACAGTTGCTTTAGATGGCTGTGCTATAGGTAGCTTTCAGATGTTAGTGTGAAACATTGTGCTGTTTTGGAACAAAAGCAAACCTATTTTGTAGCTATATCAAGTCTATAGGAGGTTGTATAAATTATTTCTTTTGGAAGATTTTCCATTGACAAATGTAAGGTTTCACAAGTTTGGTCAGTGTTGAATATTTCCAACAGGGGCTTCTTGTCTGGCAAAAGACAGAGCTCAGGGAAGCCTTGACTCTAGGACCCACAAGTGTCCTCGTAAAAGATACATTCAATTCAGTGTGATCTCTCTGACCAAGAAGATATGTTTGAATCACATTTCCACAATCCTGATCCTGTGCTCTCCACCATTTCCCTCAGCTTTATCAGTACCACAGGGGGGTGCATCCTTATTTGGGGGCATGGATACAACTGAACTTATTTGATGAGTTAGAAGTACAGAATCAATATTTGGTGCAGTAAGAGATGTGCATGTTCAAATAAAACTGGCATTAAGCAAACAGTACAGTGACTGGTTGAGTCAGTACTTTCCTTTGGCCTGTGTTATCTGGTGTCAAATTAAAGGAAGTGAGGCCAGGAATGTTCTTGGCCACTCTTTAACCCTAACATAGCAGGCTTTGGTCTGCCAGTAACATTTCCAGGCAAATGAGATATCTACAAATTAAATTTCAGACACCAGCAATACTAAATACCAAAAGGACTATTTCATTGTCTGCAGTGACAGTCATGGTTGATATTCAAAATATTTAACAGCCGTTATAGCTTTGACCCTGGCGAATCAGTACAGATGTTGGAAGAAATCAACTAGTACAGCTCTACTCTCAAAAGCCAGCTGAATAGTATCCCTCCTGTGCTCTCTTAGTCATTTGGGAATTACTGAAGGCGAGTATTAACTGAACACTTATTCATGGAGATGTTGTGGTCAGGAAAACAGAAACAGTTATGTCAACAGAGAGAATTTAATATAGGAAATTGTTGAACAAGGTTGGAGGACTGAAAAAACAAAGTAGCAGTAGTGAGGTAATGCAGATAGCAGAACCACAGGGGTCAGCTCCCATTCCTAGGGCTGGGGGAACAGAGCAAAGAGACTGGACTTATTAGAAGCAATAAACTCTGAGGAGAGGTACTGCAGATTGGGATTCAGATTTCTGAAAATGGAATTCTAATTCTGCCTGTTTGAGAGCTCTGAAGGCGTCCAATGGAGCTGGTTCTCAGACTTCTGAGGAGGGGGTCGCTGACCTGATGGTGTAATACTTGTGAGGCAGAGTGATGGTCCATTTCAGGGAGTGCCAAAAGAAGCTAGAACAAGCTGCTGTGTTATCAAACTAAGTGCCTGTTCTGGGACCACACTGATAAGAATGGCTGGCAAGTGTTGTTTCTTCCCCCAGCCTTCTAGACCCCACCCCCTCCCTGGTGTGTCCCCTTTTGGTGGAATATAACAGGAAGCTAAATTGGTAAAGGAGAAATATATTTAGCAGAACTGTAGCCCTGATATTAAAAGCACTGTATATATAACAGCGTTGATTAAGAGCTGAGAGATAATAGCTTCAGAATCAGCAGGGTAGACTAGTTGTTTCTATAGATACTGGTAAATTCATATCTATTATGAATTTATATATATGTGTGTATACATATTTACATATATACATGGACATATATTACATGAATATATACATATATATGTATATGTATATTACCATATATATGTATATGGTTATGGAAAGTTCTAAAGCCATGGAAATTTTAATACATTAAATAACTTACTAATTTATTATAAATATATTTGTAAGGTTCACTTACTAGCAGATATAATAAGCTAGAATCGTGAAAACCTTCTATCATAAAATACCTAAAAATGCCAGATGAAATAGTTTTAGGTCCTCTTTTAAATAGATGCCCTAAGAAGCAGGATCAGGAGGTGAAGGAAGTTAGTGAACGCTGAAGTCACTGGGTGCCAGAAGCATCTACTGATCAGGGATGTCTTCTGATAAGGGGAAGCCTAGAGCTTAGGTTTCAATGGCTGCCTGGGAGTGGGGATGGCAAAGGTAAAACTCAGACATCCAAGAGATGAGAGGTAGAATGAAAGGCTACCATTCCTTTCCCTGTCTGAAGTCTTACGTGATCCAGAAAAATCTACACCCTTCAAAGAAATGAAATGGAAAAAAATGCACTTCACAGTTTCAGAGTGCAAGAAAATTGTCTCAGTTTTGACTTTGGGTAGAGAAGAAAAATCCTTTGTGGAGAATTTGTGGCCAAAAGCCCACACTTATGTGGGTTTGGAGCCCGAATTCATATCATTTCATTTACTTGAAACAAAAAGTGTAAGTTGAAAATTATTTTTTTAAAGTGTACCTAGGTAGGTAGTGCCCTTAAGTGCTTACAGAAACGAACAATATCCTCTCTGGAGGAAAACACCTTCAATCCAGTTCTAAAAGACTTGCCTGAGATAGAGTACTAATGATTATGGGCTCACAACAGAAAAGTAACAAAGCCAGGAGGAAGAACAAACAAACAAATACCATGAGTGAGAGTTAGCAGAAACAACAAGCAGTAGAACCAGATACAAAAATCTATAGATATTAGCATTTTAGGATTAATGTAACATTAAAAAAATTAAAGACATAGAAAAATGAGCCAACAATATGAATCAGAAGCAAGAGTTAAAGCAAATAATAGTCAATTTGAAAACAAACCAAATAGATATAAGTAAAATTAAATATTCTATGGAAAGTTTCAAGAGCAGATTAGGTCAGCAGTCAGCAAACTTTTTTTCTTCTTTTTCTTTTTCTTTTTAAAGATTTTATCTGTTTATTTGACAGAGAGAGACAAAGTGAGAGAGGGAACACAAGCAGGGGGGAATGGGAGAGGGAGAAGCAGGCTTCCTGCCGAGCTGCGAGCCCAATGCAGGGCTCGATCCCAGGACCCTGGGATCATAACCTGAGCTGAAGGCAGATGCTTAACGACTGAGCCACCCAGGCACCCCCAGCAAACTTTTTCTGTAAAGGGCCAGACTTTTTTTCTTTTCTTTTTCCTTGTCTCATTTCTTCTTTTTCTCTTGTTATTGTTCTTTGTCTCACAATCTTCTTTTTGTTTTGTTTTGTTTTTTTTTTTGATTTTTGTAATCTTTTAAATACGTGAAAACCATTCTCAACTTTCAGGCTGTACAAATAGAGGTTGTGGGCCAGATTTGGGCCATAATTTGCTGATCTCTGGATTAGACAGTGCTAAAAAGATAATTAGTTATCCAGAAGTATAGCTGAAGAAATTCTACAGAATGCAGAACAGAAAGATAAAATGATACAAAATACAAATGAGATTAAGAGACTGGAGAATAAAATAAAAAGTGAAACTGACATCTAGGAGATATAAAAGAATGGTAGAGAGACAATATTTTAAAAAATTTAGAAAAAGGTTTTTTTTTGTTGGAGTATAGCTGACTCACAATGTTAGATTAGTTTCAGGCATACAACATAGCGATTCAACACATCTCTGTACGTTATGCTGTGCCCATAAGTGTAGCTATCATCTGTCACCATACAACGCCATTACAATATCATTGGCTATATTCCCTGCACTGTACCTTTTATCCCTGTGACTTACTCATTTCATTTTGAGAGACAATTGCTGAAAATTTTTAAGAATTGATGGAAAGTTCTCAGATTCACGAAGTCCGATGGATCATAAAATGAAGTCCACACTTAAGCTGAAGAACAACTTCAAAATACCAAAGAGAACTTCAGAACAACCGTGCTATCCTTCTTAGGTAAATCGACAGCTGATTTGACAGCTGGTTTGCTAATAGCCATAAATGGAAGCCAGAAGATGGTGAGATAGTATCTTCAAGATGCTGAGAAAATATCACTAGCAACTTAAAATATATATTTCTATTTTATAGGTTTGTTTTTCCTCATGTTTCTGATAAATTTAATGAAGTCCATATCTGCCGCATTTTTCAGGTTGCTTGAGTTCTCTGAATTAGAGATGGATGAAATCACTGTTCTTGCTTTTCTGACTGTGGAGCACTTAGAATGGACTGTGGAGTAGAGACTTTTTGTGAGAGTCCAAACATATTCTCTACATCTAAAAGATAGCTGAGAGTATGGGTCTGAATAATAAAAGTCTCTGGACAACCAAAATAAATGGCAAATTTCTATATTAATGGTCAAGTACTTCACTAATAAACAGGTCTCTCGAGCGTTCTTTCCATTCATTCTTATTTGACATTCATATTTTGAAAAGAAGCAAACTTTTAAACAAATAATTACCTGTTTGCTCCAGGGCACGTAGGAACCACCAAGTTTATGTCATGAGGCTGCTTTGCTCATAAGCTGTGAAGATAAGGCCCTGTCTGTCTTACTCACTACTATAATCCCAGCTCCAGTGAAATGCCTTAAGCATGGTAGTACTTACTACATATTGGTTTGAAGAGATGAATGAAAGGATTAGTGAATAAGGCAGATGATTCTAGCTGCAGATTGTTCAAATGTTAATAACTCCTCCAAGTGGAGTCTTTCTTTCTTGGGGTACCCTTTGGCATTATGTATATGTCAATATGTGTACAATGTTATTTTCATATATTTCACATTTATTTTTCCAGTCTCCTTGAGGAGAAGTTCCATACATATTTAAAACTCAAGTGCTAAGCACAGTACTTAGAACACATATCCACTTTTAAGAAACCTGAACGATCAATGAGTGTTTGACCCCACTCACTGACTGGATGGTAGGATGGATGGATGGATGGATAGACGGATGGATGGATGGATGAACGAATGGATGAGAGAGTTGAAAATGAATTGCTGTTAGCCTTCAGGGACCAGGGAAGGCATATTAGGTAAGGTAATTCCTAAATGACCTCCTATTTTTCCTCTCTTATTTAGATGTACTGTAGCTCTTGAAACATATTCTCAGACATATACTTGGGATGACACAAGTGCATCACAATGCACTACGGTGTGGTTTACTCTGCCACCGTGCTACTGAAAAGGCTCCTGCATTCAAGCAGGTTGATGACTCCCCCTTATTGAAAGCTTCTACACCTTGCCTCTGGGCTCCTCTTTCTCCTCTCTCACCAATCTCATTCCCTTTCCAGAATTCCTCTCTCGCTTTTCCCATCAAACATCAATGTGCCTCTGTTCTCTTGTTGCCTCTCCTCTTTTCATTCCCTGGGAACCTCATCCACCTACATTACCGAAGAGCGGGGCTGACAAATATGAGATCATCTCCAGCCCAGGTCACTCTCTGGAGCCCTTCCAATGTCCTGCTACAAACCTGTATCTTCCATAGGCATCTAAACCATAACTCATCTATAACTAAACCAGTTATTGTTCCTGGAGTTTAGAGAGTGAGAATTTCTCTAAATTTCCAACCTGGGTTAGAGATATAGGTAGCAGACAGATCATCCATGTCCCACCAAGCCCACCTCTCAGGTCCTTCCATGCCATATCCGGGCCACTGGAAGCTTTGGTGTGATGGGAGTCCTAAGGTATCTAGGGTATTTACCTCCAGACTATATTTCCCTACCTATGAAACTTTGAGGGATACAGATCTCCATTGCTTGGGAGGATTCCTAGCATATCTGTTTCTGTCTTTTCAGAAACCCCAAGAATATATTTTTATTTCAGGAGAAATTCCTTTCTCTTTAAAACTTATTTCCCTCAGTGGGCTGAGGTTTTTGGAAACAAAAACTTGGAGGCTATGCTACAAATTTCCCATGGCAAAGGAATGAGCAGACCATCTTGCCTGCTTAATGAGTATAAGACAGAAGATTTAGAAAAATCTCTGATGACAGAGGGCAAGGTTTCCCCTTGTTCAAGACTAGAGAAGATCCCTTGGTAGGGGGTAATTAAGAGTAGTGGTAAAGAGAGTTGAAATGGTAGTAGGTACCTGACAGGGTCCTTGCCCACACGATCCAGGGCAAATCTAAGTGCAGGATAATGATAAAACCCCCAGATAGATTTGAGGATCTGGGAAAAATTGCACCCATTTCCAGAGTGGGATCTGCAAAGGTGGAAAAACATTATACTTTCTCCATTCCCAGCAAGATGGGAGAGCAGAAGAAATGTATATATGGTTGTCTCTATGGGTCGATCCAGAGAAAGCCTCTCAGAATTTTCTGTGGTGTCCCAAGCACTAGAGCAGCAGAATCTTTCTACGTCCCTGGGAGCACCAAGGAGAGTTTCCCGCATTCCCAGCTCAGGATTTTCCAAATACCCAGAGTGGCACCTGAAGAGGCCATGGACTCTGGAACAAGGAAGGATCTTGTAGAACCTGTGTGGATCGATAGCCTCACAGTGAATGGGGATGTGGGTATGTCAGAGTATGCCCATGTGGATGGAGGATACTCCACAGACTAGATGGCTCTTCAAATGCTTTTGAATTTTTTTGTGACTGTAGAACAAGGAGAGACTGAAATCTCTGACTGAAATAGAGCTCCCATCTGTGTAGGCTTGAAGTAGAAATAAATGCCAAATTTAGAAATAAATTTGCTTTTTTATGCATCTGATTCTGCATTCTTTGGGCATTTTGATAATCTGTTAAAAGGTCAAGTGGGTTACAAAGCATGTTGAGATTTTAGAAAGTGAATCAGGGAAGAATGCAAAGTGTAAAAGATTTCAAATTTTAGGTCATTAGGGACTGGATGGGAGAATTTAAAAAGAGGTGTAGTTTTAGGAGAGAATCTGTTCTTCAGGAATATTTCTTGAATTACATAAGAAAGTAATTTATGAAAGGAGTTATCTGGCATTTCTGGAGGGTTTTTTTTGTATACATTTACTTCAAAGAATTTGTTTTTTTTTTAAATACATACACATGCATTCAACGTTAATCTTAATGTTTTAATCCTAACCCCCTATTTTAAAAATGAGCCTTGATCTTGCCAACTGTGGTTTTCTAGCCATGGTACATTTAAGGAATATTACTCTTAATTGGCAAGAAATTAATTCTGGTTATTAGGAAGAAGGATGGATGGGTGGACTTTTAAAAATTTTTTAAATAAGTTGAAACCAACAGGGCTTTCTTGCTGCCTTATTCAATAAAATTAAATACCCAAAATACTCAGTTGCTGTACTGTGCCAGGTAATTATGATACACTTTTATTAAATTTATAATTTTTATTTTTTAGTGTCTCCTTTTACATAATCAGCTCTAAATAATGGAAGATCTTAATTTGGAGGAAAAAAAGCGTCCGTTGATATATAAAGACTAACGGTAGAAGTAAATCCTCAACTCAAATTTATAGTATTATTCTACCATCAGAATTCAGCATTAATGATATTTAACAAAATAATAAGCAGTATTTTTGAGGCTGGAAAAGCAGAAGAAAGAAAATCAAATTTGAATTATTATGATATGCGAGTCATTGAATCTATTAAATTCGCTTGCCCTTAAGACTTATTGCTGTTTTGGAAGGCATTTCACAAGGTTATAATTACATTTTGGTTCTTTCCACCTTTGCATTTAGGCTGTAACTTTATTAAATTATTCATTATAATATACCAACTTTAAACCCAAATAGTGTATAAATACAAGATCTCGTAACTTTAACACAATATTAGAGCCTTAGGAACCAAAGGTATGTATTCTACTGTATTATTTTCTGATTGCCACTGAACTGTCTATGGCTTTGGCTGCCCCTGTTGCCATATACTGAGTACTCTGCAGTCTTTCCAGTGTAACTTCATACCTTCTCCATGTGTCACAACTAGGTACCTAAGGACCCTGCATGAGATGCTGGATGGCACTTTTACTTACATATTACTTTTCTCCAAATGACAATGCACATCAGAGTGCAGACAGTGAGCATGTATGTGGGTTTTTAAGTGGGGAAAGTAAGTTATGGGAAGACCAAAAAAACACATTTCAGTGAAGAAAATAACAAACTTGTAATCTATGTGGACGAGGTTTTGTCACAATCAGGTGTTAGCAGGCATTGCCCTGTTTTCCAGCTCTTCTGACTTGTGATCATTTGAGTACAAGAACAGAGAAAGGTCAAATTGAGGGTTTCATCACTGCATCATTGTGTGTGCACATACATGTATTGTGAATGTGTTTGTTTGAAGAGATAAGCTCTTGTTAATTCAAAATTTGCATTGGAAGCATGCCACCGCCAACTTTACCTCTAACCTCATAATCTCATTCCTGTATTTCTTTCTCATATTCTCCTTTGTGTATTTCCTTCTGTCTACGACTGGCTTCCACATTGCTTTGAACCCACCCCCACTGCAATAAACTTGTTTGAATGCATATAACATCTAAATTTCCCTTATTTGGGAGGGTAGGACTCAATTTTGCACTCCATATGTGTCATCAAGTCTGAACCATCATAGAACCTGAACATAATAGGTGCTCAGTAAATGTTTGCTGAATGAATAAGAGAAAAAGTTGGAGATGTCTTCAACCACAGTTTTATATAATATACCCCTGTGTAATTACAGAAGTCCGTGAGTAAATACATTCTTGTCAGAAAAGATTCAAATAATACTGAGGTATAGGATAAAAAATAAAAGTCTGCCATTTTCTTAGCCCTATTCCACCCTCACTATCCTACTTCCTTCCACAGAAGGAACTATTGTTATCACTTAGCGTGTTTCTTTATAGTCCTTTTTTAAATTTATTTTTATTAAAAATTTTTTTTTTAATTTTATTTATTTATTTGAGAGAGAGAGAGAGATACAGATAGCGAAAGAAAGCATGAGTGGGGAGGAGAGGGAGAAGCAGGCTTCCAGCCGAGCAGGGAGCCCGATGCAGGGCTCGATCCCGGGACTCCGGGATCATGACCTGGGCCGAAGGCAGACGCTTAACCGACTGAGCCACCCAGGCACCCCTCGTTATAGTCCTTTTTAAGTTTATATTTGTACACCCCCCACACACACACATACACACACACACACAGATTTTCTTCTTGGTGTAAATTCATGGAATTAAATTATCTTCTAGAATTTGATTTTTGGATTAACAGATATTTTTTGGAAATTTTTGCCATGTCACTATGCAGAGATGTACAATTTTTTTTATGATTCTTTTTATGATTTTGTAATATAGATGTACTATAAGTTAATAGCTCCCTACCTGATGAGCATTTAGGTTGTTCACTATTTTTCTTTTGCAGACTTTTTTACTTTAACGATTTGATGGGTGCAAATTATATCACATTTTAAATCTTGCACAATCATAATTATGAGTGAGGTTGATCACTTTTATTTAGCAGTACTTTCAGACATCCTGTTCACATACTTTGCCCATTTTCTATTTGTTGGTTTCTCTTTACCTTTTATCTCTTTCGTTTCTAATTGGAATGTTCTAGGAATCATATTATTTCTTTACATTATGCATATAGGATTATTCAGACTTAACTATAAATGTCCTGTATCGCCTTATGTATACTTTTGTTTTAATGGAATGTGACTTTCTGTAACTTTTATTAAAAAGAGTTTCTGTAAGCAGTACATTTCTTTTGCTCTTGCACTTGAGTGCTAGTTTGACTGGACTTAAGATTTTGGGTCAAAATAATGTTATTTCTGAACTTTGAGGATATTACTTCATTGCCATCTAGCACCTAGTGCTGTCAGTGGGAAGGCTGATGCCAGTCTGATTCTTTCTGATTTTCCAATTATCTTTTTTTTGAGATTTTATTTATTTATTTGAGAGAGAGAGAAAGAGCGTGTACAAGCAGGCAGAGGGATAAGCGGACTCCCCGCTGAGCAGGGAGCCTGATGCGGGACTTGATCCCAGGACCCTGGGATCACAACCTGAGCTGAAGGCAGACACTTAACCAACTGAGCCACCCAGGTGCCCATCCTCTAATTATCTTGATGAAATTTTTCCAAAGTGTGCTTAGGATAGCAATTTTCTCATTATCTTGAAGAATGAATCTACTAAGTAATGGAGTCTTATTTCTCTGTACCTCTGGAAATTTTCTTCTGTTACTCTTTCCTCCCCCCCAGTCCCCTTTCTATTCTTTCTGGTCTCTTTAGACCTGTTTTAAGTAGATGTTGGCTTCCTTGGAGTCTCAATATGTACTTATTTTTATTTAATGATTTTCATCTCTTTGTCTTGCAGTGGTTATTCTTTGGGGGAATTCTTTGACTTACTGTTCTCTCACTTCTCCCCTACTTTGTTGTGTCCATTCTGCTATTTACTCCACATATTTCAGTGTGTTTAAAGTTTTCAGCATCATTTATTTACTAGGTAACTAGTTATGTGTTTTTTTGTTTTGTTTTGTTTTTTTTAATGGATGGTATAGCTTTTTTTATCTCTATGAGAATCAGTAACAATTTTTTTTTTTTTCAGTTTGGACTGTTAACCTCTTTTCTCAAGTGTTCTTTGGTTAATTTCATGTGGTGTTTGGTGGTGTTGGTTAAACTTAAAGATCTGGTTCAATCTCTGTCAAATAAATAAATAAAATCTTTAAGAAACAGACCTGGTGATTCTTCCTTATCTGCTCTCATCTTTGTATTTTGTTATGTTTGTGAATTTCTTTTTGTCTACTCATGCGTGTGAATTCTTATTCAAGATCTTACATTCAGATGATTGTTGGGGAGGGGCAGGATGTAGGATTGGGACAAGTGTGCTAGTAGCTTATCTTCTGGGTAAAGTGTTTCCCTCTTCCTTCTTGATGTCACTAACTGCCTGTGCGGCCTCTCTTCTTCCTTCCCGGAGTACCCAGACTCTTCTGCTTTAGCCTGAGGGGTAAATGCTGTGCTGCAACCTACTTATGACAAGCTGTGGAGGGATAAAAGCCAGGATGCCCAGGTGCTCTGAATGGATTTTTTCAAATAATGGCTCTGATGATTGCCACGGGGCCTTCTTCCACTCCTTGTCTTTGTTGCCTCAAGAGTGAAACATTCCCAGAACCACTTCTATTTCAACAGGCACATTCTTGTGGATTTTTTGGTTGTTTTTTTTTCCCCCTCTAATATTTCAATCCCATCTTCCTTCTGTCTTTTAAGAATTCTTTAAAATTGTTTACCCACCAAAAGCATGCCTTCTTATTTCTCTCATTGTTGTAGAGGAACAGATCTTTGTGGCCCTCTATATCTGTTATCTCTGTCTCTATCGTATCTATAATATCTATGCCCACAGTCATTTCCGTAAGTAAACCCTTATTACTTTACATGTTTCAATGGCTTTTTGGCCATATATTGTGGTTTGGGAAGGCAAGGATGTGGGCACTTGAGTTCATTTCTGACATTTTGTCTTAATATCCAGAAATTGTCTTTAAATGGACCTTTGTTCTTTGATTTCTTTCACAATGGAAGGCATAACATTACAGCTAGGTTTAGTGAAATTCTTTCTGCAAACCACTTAAAATAGTAGAGCTGAATAGCTTTGTTTCTGATGATTTATCTAGTGTAGGTATGGAGCATGGCAATCCTAAAGGAGGAGAATGTTAACATGTTACTTACACTGTCTTTCCTAAATATTGGATATCTCCAAACAAGGTTGTAGTAAGTATAGGATCAAAGGCAATTAAAGATCGAATTTCCTGAAAACTGCCTGAAGTGTCTATATTCTGGGTCGTTGATTAAACAAAGATCCATATGCTTGAGATACCATATGTGCAGGCAGGAGTTGACATTCTGTTATGAAAATTTAAGAGCATAACTCTTATCTGTGCTCAGATGGAAAGCTATCCTCTGTCTGTATGAAGGTTCACCTGAAACTTCTTTTTTTCAAACGAGGAACCAAGACTGATCTAGAAAGCAGGCAACTATTCACTTGAAAAACCACATTTTTTTTTTTTTTGGCCATAAAATATAGAAGGCATAACAGGCCAACATATGAATTGGACTTTTTTGTTTCCTTCCCTATTACTATTCTGTAAGAATCTCACATGATTCCTAACACTGCTTCTAAAAAGTCGATAAATAATATTGTAAAATATTTATATCATAGAAGAATCATGATGGGCTTTAATTTTCTTTTTTTCATAATTGTACTCCTTATACAAGAGATCAAGTGCAAACATTTTTAGGCCTGTCTTGCAATGAAGTGGTCACTTTCAATCTGGTCTAAATGTCCATATCGAGAAGGGAAAAAAGACAAAAACAGTGATTGTACCCTTGATTAGAGGCATAAGTGAAATGATCCCTTCCTTATTTCATAGGTTGATCTTTACTCTTATTAGATTCTGCTATGAAAGTGGTCACTATGTTCCATTCCTCATTGAATCATTTGGAGATCCTTCAGAGACAATATTCCTAATCCAGATTTTCTGTGGAAGAAGTGCCACCATATATACTCCTGGCTCTTAGGTGTTTTGTAAGATCTGTTAGTTCATGAATGCCAGTGTTGATAAATTTGTTCCAACATCTAAGAGAGCCAGAAACTGAAAGCTAGAACAGAATAAGGCAAAAATATGAGTTTGTGTAGATGCCAAGTAGTTCAGAAAATGACCTACTGATGTTAACTGAATTTAGTGGGTCGAGTCTACCCTCATTTCTTTCAAATTTGTTTTGGCTGGGGATTGGTTAGGAGAAGGACCTAAAATTAAGACAAAGTGGAAAATCTTTAAAAATAATACTCGTAATGGTCAGAATATGAGGGCAACTCTTCTATTCTTTTTTTTTTTTTTAAAGATTTTATTTATTTATTTGAGACAGAGAGAATGAGAGAGACAGAGAGCACACGAGAGGGGGGAGGGTCAGAGGGAGAAGCAGGCTCCCTGCCGAGCCGGGAGCCCGATGCGGGACTCGATCCCGGGACTCCAGGATCATGACCTGAGCCGAAGGCAGTCGCTTAACCAACTGAGCCACCCAGGCGCCCCTCTTCTTCTATTCTAAGCAGAGGGTTTTAAGGGAGGGTACAGATTGTTTTTGCCATTTGGAAATATTCAAAAATCTTTATGATCATTTAAAAATGCAATAACATGCCTTTCCAAAACTATTTTGTGTTTAATCTATTTCAGGATTATATAGCTACATCCAGATAAGTCAGACTCCAGAATGAATTTTTACTTTCCATCTATTCTGCCCATGTACATCAGTGAAACTAAACACTTAAGTGCTGTGTATCTCCATCACATGATACTGGATATTAGCATTTAAAAAAAGAATTTTGGACTAAGTAGTACCTTACATCCCCCCACCAAGCCCAGAGACATAGGAACACACATACACATTTCCATGTACCCACTTGATAGTTTTAGCTTCTTCACAGAAAGATAGCTGTTTGTGTGTGCAAAGACATGAATGCCAGGTTACCATTTGATTAGGACAGGCAAATAAAAATAGAAAAGGGCACAATGGAAATTAAATCACAGGAATAACTTCTTAGAAGTTGTTTTTCCCTTGCAATTAGCTGCCCACACCTCAGGATTTCTTGAGGGGTCACTGTGGGCTTGAAGAGTAAATATTCCTTGGCAGTTGCTTTGTATTTTCTCCTACATGAGTTGTTTTTAATGGTTAAAGCAGTAGAGTGCAGCCCATATATAGAGAAAGTGACAGGTGCCAGTTTTGTTATTAAATCCCAGCAGCAGAGCCTCTGAATTTCAAATGAGGACCCTTATTGGCTGCATGTGTGAGGGGTCAGGGGATGGGAAAGCGTGACCGAAGCAGAATGGGTTTCACTTCACTGAGCTACTCCAAAGTCTTCATTAAACATGGACATAACATTTGCACTTGTTTTGTTTGTTCTAGACAGTTTGGATAATTACCCTCTGAAATGGTGTGCACCCATGTAGATTTGTGTATTTATCAAGGGGAGGGGGTGTTGAGACACGGGGAGAAGGAGGACGAAGGTTCATTGCACTATTTATTTTAACCCTTCAGTGATGATGATTGCATTTCTCAACCTCCATACAGAACCTCATCATTCGCTCCTTAAAACTGCTAGTTCAGGTCATTCAATTGAAATTTTATTTGATTTGATTTAGCTTTTTCCAGTTCTAATTCCTTCTTCTCCTCCCCCCTCCTCCCGGCGGGTCTGAGGACCCCCATTGACTTGGGAAGGAACTCTGCTCTCTACCAGAAAAAAATGAAGGGAAGAACTCAACCTTAAAGAAAAAAGGACAACCAGCTTGTGAACCCCTCTCCCCCAAATAAAACAGGCTGGGCAGAGATGGGAGGAGGGAGCAGAGACCATTGTCATCATGTTGTTCTCCTTAAAAGAGTGGATTAGGAAGGTCAGCAATTCTGAGAAAGCCATTTCTAATGGTCTGTACACAGGAGTCAAGATCAAGCACATCTTGGTAGCATGTCTTAACATTTCTTCATCAGCTTTGCTGTATTTATGCACTCGATTCACAGATCATTAGCTCCCTTCCTACCTGAGAAGGTAGATAATCTTGATATTTCTGTACAGTGAAGGCAGAAAGCTGAGGCAGCCAATCCTATAATGCCACCTAACCAAAAATCCTAGTCACCATGACAATTATGCTGAGAACGGGAAGTTATTTCTGCAGAGAGATTTTCTTTGTTAGAACCATGACAGAAGAGAGGATCCCATCATAACACCTTACATTGCAGAGCACTATTAATTCTCTCCTATATATTATCAAAGGTAGATAGATGGATTTAACATTATTAAGAGCTTATTATGTAGCAGATACCATTCTAAGTGCTTGACACCTATTAACTCATTTAATTCTTGTAACAACTGCATGAGGAAAGTATTGTTATTATTGTAATTATTTTTTAAATGATGATTCTAAGACATTGAGAAATTGGGTATTTTGCCTAAGTGACAAAGCTAATAAGTAGCTGAGCTGGGATTTGAGCCCAGAAACAGCATCTGGCACGGTGGGATGCAGTGGGAAACCAAGGGCTTAGCGACATGCCTTCACTGTCCAAGTACTAAAGCTGGACGAAGCGTCCTGACAACTTGCTGTAGATTTCCCCCACTGGTGCCATCTGAGGATTGTATCTCTGGAAAGAGCACCTGAAGAGCCTGTACTCCCAGGTGACTGGGCACAGAGAGCAGTCCTCTTTCGTGGAGCCACCATACGCCATACTTGGGACGTTGAGTGGCATGCACCAAGGGCCTGTGTGTACATCATGCTCTACTAGGTACTGTGCGCAGTCAAACCAAGACACAGTTCTGAACGTAGGGATCTCACAGTCTGCTAGGAAGCCAAGACACGGAACAAATGGGACACAAAAGTTAATGGAGTTTTCTTTATTTCAGGATGTGCCTACCTGGTGATTGAAAAGAAAGATTAACCAACTGATTATTTCATCTCACAACCTGGTGCAACTTTTGAACCTTAAAAAAGGAATTAACTGACCTCATTGTTGAGTGTTGAAAATCTTAGAGTGAAGGGGAGTCAGTATCGATCAACAGTACTTTTTGAGGTCGTGCTTGCCGCCCAGCACTGTGACTGACATGTTAAAATACGAAGACTATTGGAGGCAGATTAGTTAGCGGGTGGTGGGTGCACACTATCTTCCAGAGTGTGGATTGATCCTGTGCCCTCCAGCAATCAGCAGCTTGAGAATATTGTTCAAAGGAGGTGAGAAACTCTACCCACAAATAAATATGGGCACAACTAATAGTAAAAAAAATACTGTGAAGGAGAATTTCATATACATTAGAAGAGAAAGACAAAATGTGCAACTCAGAATTTGAATCAGCACTACAGATGTTCTCTGACCTGAGGTCAGGGGGTAAGACATGTGCCTTTCTTGAGCAGGACACCACGTCTTTTTTCATACAACCCAAGATGATGTTAACTTGTAAGAAGCTCTATATACCCTAGACTAGTTGTTGTCAACTGGCTGGTATTTCCCCCAGGGGACATTTGGCAATGTCTGGCGATATTTTTGGTCACCACCCTTCGTAGGGTACTTGAGACATTTAGAGGGTAGAGGCGTGGGATTCCACTACCCATCCTCCAGTGCACAGGACAGCTCCCACCACAAGGAGTGATCAGTCCTGATTAGCGATAGAGCTGAGGTAGAGAAATCTCGATCTTGACTACAAATATCCTGAAGACAAGCTTCACCTGAACACCAAGGCTAGTAGTAGAAGGAATAAGGGAGTCAGAAAAGTGTTTAATCTACAGTAAGGAGGAAGTCTAAGTGTATAAAGGCCCAAACCCTGGGATAATACTCTTCCCACATTAGTCAGAAGGAAGGCTTTGGCCATATTAGGAAAACAAGTCTGGCAGTAAGTTAGAAAGTCTGTAAGAAAAGCCCTAAAAATGCATAGCCTGGCGACCCACTTCTCTGAGTTTTATAATAAGGGATAATTGGAGTTAAGGGAAAATATTTAGCAATAAGAAATTCTTATTACCACACTGTTTTCATAATATATGTGAAGACCAACCTAAATGTTTAACAACAGGGATGGCTTAAATAATTTATGTTCCATCCACATAATAGAGTATAATGCTATCATTAAAATTATATGGGAATATATTTAATGACATGAAAATATGGCATGCTCACAAAATTCTATTCAATGAAAAAAGAAAACGCATGTGTTTTTGTATGTGGGCACTGGCAGGGAGGGATCTAGGTTAAAAATTTTTGTTTTCATGTTTGCACTTTCTCATTTTTGGTACTAAATAAGTACTGCTGTTTTTAACAAACAGAAATGTTATTTTTAAATATAAGAGTAATCTTAAGAAAAAGAAGGTCTAGAAGACATTGAAGAGAATTTTATGTCACTTTAATAAATAATTAACAAGAGGTATGAATAGACTGAGGAATCTGAGGGGAAAAAAAGCATTTAAAAAGTCTGGGGAAGCAGTAACATTAGGCCAAGAAATAATAATGAGTGCATTTAATTACCCAAACTTAGATGGACAGAATATAATAAGAGTTGGAGATGAGATTTTCACAAAGGACAAAGGACTGTTTCCTAGAATAGGCAGTTCACAAGCAAAAAGAAATGCACTCTTTTGACTATTGCATTAAAGAGCTGATTCAGAAGGTAATGGTAAATGAGTCTGAAACTAATTAAAAAGAATCTTTTCTGAAAGGGAAACCAATCTGATTGTTGTTAGGACTTATAAGTATTTAAATAGCATTGAGAAGAGGAATAAATTCAAGAGTTAAAAAAAAAAAAGAAACCAACACAAAATGTGACCCACTGCAGGATCCTCTGCCTAGAATCCTTTGAATTGCAAAGGGTCATCTCTGGTTTTCTGAGCTTCCCTCAGTATCCAAGTGGCTAACTGCAATGTTTAGACCAACCAGCTAAGAAGTGTATGGGGGCGGCTGGCTGGCTCAGTGGGTGGAACATGGGACTCTTGATCTTGAGATCTTGGGTTCAAATGCCACATTGGGGGTAGAGATTACTTAAAATCAAATAAAAAAGAGTGTGTGGATCTGTGCATATAGGCAAGACATGACAAGAAGAGCACGAAGGCTGTATAATGCATTAACTGATGATCCTGTGCTATTAGTTACAACTCAGGGAAGAATCGAGATCTTACTATAAACATATTTCTATAGCAAAGGGGACCATCCAAAGGTTGGCAGACAAGAGGGACTATTCAAATGTCATCTTCCTTTTGCTTGACTGCGTGAGGTCTCTGCAGCTTGCACTCTTTGTGCCGTTCCAGTGTTGGAACTTCTAGAGAGGCCTGTTGAAGTTAGGAAAAAATCCAGAGGAAGCCTACAAAGTGGATTGGAGGCAGAGTCACAAGGAGCAAGGAGTATAGGAAAGGAGGAAGAAAGGGAGCAAGAGTGGATGCTAATAATGTTAGTTTTCCTTCCAGGTAACAGAAACTGTGCTGGGCCTTTTCAGAGGATACCTTATTTTATCTTCATAGCTCACTTATTTGGCAAGATAAACTTGATACATTAATCCAGTTTTTGTCATTCTCAATTCATTGCAAGACTATAGTGTATCTTTGTCCCTCACTTTCTAGCTGTGTGACTTCAGGGGAGTGATTTAACTTCCCTATGTCTGGTTTCCTAATCTGTATAGCAGGTCTGATGAGCTGCATACAAGGAGTTGTTGATATCTGTGGCCTTGTTTGCTAAAACCTGGCTACTCTAGAATGAGGTGGCCATTTGAAACTTGAATTTTGGCCTAGCCTTCCTCCCTCCCTAAAAAAGACTACTTCTCGTGGTGTCTCTTGGACATGACATGGAGGGGCAGCCTGAGTTATGTTTCCCATGTTCCTGTGTTTGTACACGTGAGACAGTCTGTTAGGCTCTGGCGGGGGGGGGGGGGGGGGGCGGGGGGGGGGGGAAGTCTTCCTCTGTCTGAGCCAGGAGCTGACACAAAGGTGAGAATGGAGCTAAATTATTGTTCCCATCAGCATTTGTTTTTAAATTGAAGGGAGTGGCAAACTCAGAGAACCTTGGCTGAGGCACACTTAGAGGCTTATCGTTGCAGCCTCAAAATACGTAATTTTATTAAAAGAAAATATGAACCTAATGTCTTCAAATGTTTCAATTATTTATCCACCACTGTTTCAACTTGTCCTCTGATGTTGGCCGTGAATCAGATGCAGATTTAAGCAGTGTTTTAGTGATTATTATGCCAGCATTAGCTTTTCTTCCATATTACAAACCAAATCGAAAGACATTTTTTTCTTGTTTTTAATTTATTTTTGTTATATGACAGGGTTGAAAAAAATAATGTTTAATGAAGGAAAATAAAAGCCTAACATAGCTCAATTAAAGGGGGTTCAGAATGAGCCTCCCCAAAATGTGTCACATTGGCCCATGGGTTATTTTGAGCTGAAGGCAGTCAGGGCTCAAAAGACTCAGGAGGAGCTTCTTACCTCCTCCTTCAGGGCTTCTGAGAACTTAGATGGAGGGCCTGGTCTTGTAGGAGGGCTCTCCAGAGATAGCTTGTTACAGAGAGTAGAGGCTAGGTGTGGTAAGCTGGAGGAAGCTCAGCAGGGCCTGGAGCTCAAATTCCTCTGTGTGTCCCATGTCTCCACATGGTATAGCAAACACTTGTTTACTAAACATTTGTTCTTCCTATTTTCCTGTGAACTGTCTTTCTTCCCTTTGAAGCCCCAGGCCCCTATCCTATTCCTTAGCTCAGGAGGCATAGAAACCTCAACTGCCAGACTTGGCCCTTGAGACTCCTATCTTTGGGGCTCCTGTACATACAAAATTAAATTTGTTTTTTTCTGTTAGTCTGTCTTGTGTCAATTTGATTATTAGACCAGCCGAAGAACCAAGAAGGAAGAAGGAAAAAATTTTCCATCCCTACATATGCATCCCTGTCAACGAAGTTACAGAAAAGAAAAAAAGAAAAAAAAAAAAAATATATATATATATTTGCACTCCAGAAATGTAGGCTTCAGAGACAAAACCTGTTTGGAAGGAGGCAAGCCTCAGTGGGCCAAAGAGGTTGAATTCCTGCCTCAGAGACTGACTTCAGCTAATTTTTTTCAGCTATTCTATGCCTGAGTTTCCTTATCAGAAACAGGGTATACAAAATTCTGTTGTACCTTACATACTATTCTCTTTAATTAGATTTAAATGATTGTGTTTTGAGGCTTTAAAGTATGATTAGCACTTTGATGGAGCTGCACTAATCCATAATAATGTTTTAAAGTACTAGACAGAATTACCTGCTAAATAGAGAGGCAATTAAAATCTTTTGCCTTCTTGTACTTGAACTAAGGATTTAATATGGATACTTCCTCTTCCATCTTTAATTCTACTCCTCTCTTGAGGATGCAAATGTAGCAGAATTGGTGGCATTATTTGATATGTGGAATAGGAGAATCTCCTTTTTTTGGCTAGAGAATTGTAGACTCTGAAGGTTGGAAGAGGCCATAGAAGTCAGGTAATGCAACCATGGGACCTTCCATTTAGACAGTGAAAACTGACTTACAGTTCTAGGGAGGAAGGCCAAGTTGGCCTAGCCTGCATCTTCACAACTTTTAAAGCAAATAGTTCTTTGAAAACTGTTTTAAATAGAGCACGCTTATTTAAATGATTATCTACTGCTGCATAAATTATAGTATTTTAACCATAAACTCATCTGCAAGCTAAATTAGGTAAATGATGATAAAAGCCCTGAAGGAAATATTTATTGTACTTTAAATCTTAGTTAATCGAGATAGAGGAAAATCTCCTAAGAAATCAGTAATTTAAGAAAAAAGCAATGAAAGGCATTGACCCTTTTGATAAATCAATAAAATGTCAATTAAATGCCTCCTGGGTCAAAGCATAGTACTGGCTGCTTCTGAGAAACAGATGCAGTGTGATGCATACTTTGTCTCCAGGAAGATTTTCCCAGGCATTTTCAGACAGTATTTTCAGAAACCAAGGCCTTTTTGTAAAAAGTGGAGGAGTCACTTCTGGGGCCAAACGATATATCCAAGAAGGCACCAGGCGCCTTGTTACCTGCCCTGATCCAAGAACTTTTAGGGGGAGAAAGGGTCTTCCCACTCTATCATTTGAAAAAGATTGCACTCTTTAAATATAAGTTTGAAGATTATATAATGCCTTTATTTCAGAATACTAAAATATGTAATAAAATATTATCACCCTATATACATACTTTTTTGCATTTCTTTTCACTGTTTCCTTTTTACGCAAGGTCATCATAAATTCCTCAGAAGGAAAAAATTTTGTTTGCTTAACAGAATTTTAAAAAGCCGCAAGTTATGGCCATTCCCCCGCCCCCTTGGACAGTTTGGTGAAGAAACCAACATACTGTTTCTCTTTTTAGGATTTATTTTGGATTGGAAATCCAAGAAATTTAAATTTCTCTTTGCTAATTAAAATTAAATTTCTTTCAACTGACAAGGATTTACTAAATGTCTAGAATGGATTCAGAACTGAAGTTTATAGCCAAACATAGATAGGGCAAGGTAAGCACATACAATAAATTTGAAACATAGCCCTGCTCATAAGGAGTTTAGAGTCTAGTTGGGCAGGCAAGAGGAAAACCCAAGAAGTCACAGTGAGTAAGAAGGAGTTTCTTTATGGAAAAATGCCCTTTCTCCAGCTAACGTCTTGAGGTAAGGATGATTAAATAGAGTATAGAATGAGTAAGCAATCAGAAGAAATAAGTCTTCTGGAAGAGAAATAAAAGCATTAGCTTATAAGGGTTTTCCCCACATCACAAATAAAATGTTAACTAAAGAGAAAAACTAGTATCTTCCAAAGACTTGGCTGCCAAGGGGCTTGGCATTTCCATAATGGTACGGAAGGAGAGACATATCTGATTTCCATAGTACTTTGTAATTAATTTGGTGCTCTTATGGAAAATTAATTGGTTTTTGGATAATGAAATAGAAAGAAATATTCAGACTCTGGCATATTAAAAGAAATTCTCTTTAATAGACACAATGTCAGCCTGATAATGTGGTCTTGCTCCCTCAGGTGCTCAGATGCCGTTTCAGGGTAGCCCGAGAGAGCCTCGGTGGCTTAACAGTTAAGCAAGCTTCTCCCTTGCAACTAAAGCTAAGCAGATTAATTAAAACTTAAAAGCATTATGATTTAGTTATGAATAACAGTTTGCGGTGACAGAGCTCCCCGTCTATAATTCACCATAACAAAATGACACTTGGGCTCGCTGCTGCTATAATTAGCTTTTGATATACTATTTCTTGGAAATTTCTCTCCAGCCACAGCCTGTGTGTGTTTCCAGATGTCCTGCACATACTTAAAAATGGTAAACATTAATTTATAGGGATGACAGCTGTGGGTCAAGTTTGAGGTTGATTGATAATTCCTTATTCAAATGTGTGCCTCTGCTGCTTCATCTGTCATCCCCTATTGAAACAGAAAGCCATTCTACCACATTCCTAGTTAATATTTCATCTTTTTTCATAAATTACCTGTAAAGGCAAAAGCAATAGAATTTAGACCTTTCTCTACCATATGGCGTGGAATATTAATGGAGCTGAGGGTTTTTAAAAATGATTTTGCAGCCAGGAGGGTGGTGATTTGTTAACCTGACACATTTGTGTTTGCACAGTGCTAAGCACACAGTAGGCACTCAATAAATGCTGCCCAGTGGCTGTGAGGGAGCTCAGAACACTTTCTAGATGATGGACCCTCATTCCTCCAAGCAGCCTTCCCATTTTGTAAACTAAGAGACAGCAGAGAAGTTTTTCTAAGGAGGTGATAAAGGGATTCATCTCTAGGTCACACTCAACTTGAGAGCACAGAAAATGACCCGTGCTCCCAGAAAATCTGTTCTTTCTGATTTATTTATTTGGTTCGACTCCAAGTACGCATTTTGCCACACCTCCTTTCCCTCGGACTCCCCATATGGAGTCCGAATAGATTCCTGAAACATAAAGGAAATGTCAGTCAGTTAGCAAACAGTTTTGTCTATAAGGCACAAAGCTGGTTGACTGACCTTGCCACCCAACTGGCTGATGTTTTTCCAGTTTTGAAAGGACGATTTTGCAGGATTCAGGTACTTTGGGTACGTAGCCATGATCAGGATGCCTGAATCCCTGCTATGAAGGTGTAGGCTGCAATGCCAGGACAACAGAAGATCTCATCAGTGCATTACAATATGCAGTGCACCTGGTTATTGGGTCTTACCCAGACTGCATATCTGGAAGATGACCAGTTTTGACCAACTCTAAGTGTTATGGCACTGCATAGCCAGCCGCTTAGCCTGTATTACATTAGCCCAATTGCATGAGTAACTCTTACTCCAGCTCAAATAAACAAGGGACCAGGCCCTCTTATTGTGCTACCAGAAAAAAAATTGAGCTTTAAAAAGATATATGGCTTCCTGGAAACGAGGAATGCTTGCCATTTACACTTCATAGTCACTTAATTATGAATATGTTATTCTACAAAGCAGCCCTCTAAACCAGAAAATGTTATTTTAGCGGATCCATATGCAAAATGAGGAAATTAAGATGCAAAGAATTTTGGTGACTTGCCTAAGGTCAAGCGTAAATTTGCAAGTGAACAAAAAATAAAATTCAGTGAGTTTTTCTAAAGGTTGAATTGCATGATTTCCAACAAAAGTATTGACATTATTAAGTTTTTATCCTCTCTGAGCTAAATGCTCACAGAACTCTGATTTTTTGACCAAGGCACCTAATCACAATGGGTATTCATTCGATTTTGGGTGGACAAGTGAGTAGAACAGGTAAATTCATAAGGTAAAAGTTTTTTGTTTGTCTTGTTTTTGTGTTTTGGGGAGTTTATAGACTCTGCTCAGATGGTTGGAGAAATTGGCATGTATGGTTGTCATGGAGTTGATAGTGGGACCAACTGAGTATCTCTCAGGCTGTGTGTGATGCAACCCTGGGACAAAAGGACAAGAACTTTTTAATAGTTATAGTGTGTAATATGCAACATTGGGTAATAATCATGGCATTTTATTTTTAAAATATTCAAGATTCATAAAAGAATCGGTGATAAATTTCCAATGCAAATCAAAATTTTAAAATGTAGAAGCCCGTTCTAGAATGGTCAAGTAAAAACAGAAATTTATAAACATTTCAATATTACAACTATAATCATTTTGATAAAAATATTAGTTGCTAAAATTTAATAAAAATAAATCATATAAAATAAGTGGATCACAAAATAAAAAATGTATCTTCAAAATGAAAAATAGAGTAACACTTGACCTTTTAAATTAAATATTGCAATCCCATAAAAAAGGCATTACCGATATTTTTAGGTTGTTGTTTTTTGAGAAAAACTTTCCATCTGTAGAAGCAGTTTTTCATTTAACACTCGTTATAACTACATTAGTAATAAGCTAAATACTTTAAACTTCAGATAATTTCATCTCTTTGTCATCTGTGAGAATTTTCTGAACAATTTGTTTTTGAGGGGGAGGACTAAGGACAACAATTTTAAAAAAATAATATCCTTTTATTTTGTTTTCAGTTAAAACTGTCAGTTGTCTTCTTTAGTCTTAATGTTCAGCTCTGTGTTTAGTTTTAGTATTTATCTTTTTCTAAAGCTCTGTTACTTACAACAATTTCAGCAGTCCTGTTGTTCATTGTCTAGTTTGGGGGAAGTCTTTGAGCTGGAATAAGAGTTACTCATGCAGGGTGCCTGGGTGGCTCAGTTGGTTAAGCGACTGCCTTCGGCTCAGGTCATGATCCTGGAATCCCGGGATCGAGTCCTGCATCGCTTCTCCCTCTGACCCTCCTCCCTCTTATGCTCTCTGTCTCTCATTCTCTCTGTCTCAAATAAATAAATAAAATCTTTAAAAAAAAAAAAAAGAGTTACTCATGCAATAGGAGTTTCTCTTTGTCGATTCTCTTTTTCCTTTCTCCTCTTAAGAATTATGGAGTTAAAGAACACTTTCTAAATGAGGGAAACATTATCTGATGCAAAATGTTAATTTTGAATGTGTGTGTGGGTGGGTGGGTGTGTGCACGTACAAAGAGAGTAAGAGAGAGGGAAACCTCATGTTGTACGTGATTCAGATTTTGGAGTTTTTCTGTCCCTTCAAAACCGATAAAAATCTCTGGTGTCTCATACTGAAAAACCAAACTCTGCCAGGTAACTGAATATTGTGGAGAATACTGTCTGCTACTCCACACAATGTCCTTTTTTGTGGACTCAAGAAGGATGTTCTAACTTAACACTGGGAGAAGCTTTCTGCTTCCTAGCAGCTGCTGAAATGCTACTAATATTTTGGAAACTTTGAATTATGCCTCCTTTATCTTTGGCCATTAGTGAACTCAGAGTTCATTTGCCATCCATTCTTATATACAAGAGTTTCTGACGTACACCTTGGTTTACTAATTTTATCCCATTTCAGTTACTTTTCTACCCTAAATTTCCCTTTGCCTCTTGGCATTTTTTTTTCCCTATGATACAATGTCCATTTGCTAGAGGCCTCTGTTTTTGTTTTTTATTTTGAAAGAGAAAGCAAAATAGAGAACAAAAAGATGAAAGAACTAAAGGAACTACAGAGGGAGGAAAATTACAAAAAGGAAAGTCTAAAATGAGCTAAACAGTTATGTAGTTAATTTGGACTGTATAAAGAGCTAAGCAAATGGTTGACACACCACCACTGCTTTCTTAGCAAATCAAATCTTGGGATTCTTTTTCAATGTTCTTTTTTGCTACCTCTTATGAACTTATTCTGATACGAGTTCCTGGTTGGCAAGCACAGCATCTCATTCATCTTTGAATATCCCTAGCCCTCCCTGATGTCTAGCACTTTGTCTAGAACATAATAGAAACTTTGTAGGTAGGCTCTGAGGGAAACACATTATTGCAGTACCCAGATTTTCAGGATGGTGTGAAATATTTTGGTACTTACTTAACTTGAGTTATTTTACTTATTCCACCAGAAACACAATAATCAGGAGAAAAAGAAACATCTAGTGCCTACGGTGGGGGTAGAAGAGGATTATGTCGATGATTTTTCTTCTGCATGAAAAGGACACAGCTCTTTCAAATTCAGCAGCTGAGTGGATCCATATGCCTTCCAGGCAGAATGTAGCCGGGGTAATGCTACAGATAATGTAATTAATTAACCCTTTTGTAGTCTTAGGATTTCAAACTTCTAGGTAATGGCATTTGTATAGTAATTTCCCTTGGTTCTATATAAGATCTTTAGTAGAATCACAAAATAAGATTTGCATTTAAATATAAATGGTGGAAGTAAGGCAGTGAAAGTTATTAAAATGAACACTTGATAAATTTGGATAAAAGTGGCTTAGTACAATAAACTATATCTTACATGATCATTTGTATTCTGGAAATCATTGGTGAATGCCCACGGTTGTTTAATCTTTGCTTTGTCACTTCTGTTCTGGTTTGGTTTGATAATCAGCATTTCTTTTTAAATGAATGATGATTTCAAGCTCTTGGAGAGAAATAACTGTATTTCACAGAAGTCAGTAAGTTTAAAATGATTTAATCACTCTAGAATGTGCTCAGAGTACATCTGTAACAGGATATGTGTGCATAGAGAGACCCAGTGAATGAGTGACTTGTTGAAACGAAGGTCATCTAGTCAGCCTGTCCCTTAATGAGACTCCAGAGTGGAGTGTCTTCTGTAGGCATGGCAGAGCACAGTGCTAAATGCATAAAGGAAATGCAGGGGCCCCAAGCAGAAAACGGTGAAAAACCAATCTATGCAAATTTGTTAATTTATAGATATTCTTAAAGTGTGTTAGTCTTGAAAGCTGACCACGAAGTTTGATATATACCACTGAGAAATATCACATAATAAAAAGATCCCCATATTTGAAAATCACAACAAATTGTTCCTACGCTCCGTCTCTCCTTTTCCCCATCCTCTCTCCCTCTTGGCTTCTTCCTCCCTGCTTCTCTTCCATTTCCATTCATTCAACTCTCTAATCTTGAATAGAACATATATTTAAATAATTCTCTTGCTTTTAGATTACAATTCTACCCCGTCTGAGACAGTTTTCTTCCTTTTTCCCTTACAAGAGGATTTTTTTTTAACCCCTACTCTTCTCTCAATTATGGAAATCAGTAGTATCATTGTGTCCAGTATTCATCTGTATTGATGAAATTAATAGTAGCTGTTTAATTTTGAGCCTTTAAACAGATACATTAGAGAATTTGCAATACAGTTTTCCCCAAATGTCATTGCAATGCCAATTAAAAAAAAAAAGGATGGATAGACTGAAGACAATAGTAAATAAAACCCTGCTATTTCACTTCTGGGACTATACTCTTTTCTCAGCCTCAGGTCTTTTGCTGAAAATGAGATTGGTTGCCCCAGTTTAGTTTTAGAAGATAATTTATAACAAAAAAGTTGATGATAGGTGCATTAGTAAACAAGGACAAAGAGGATGTAGTGGATGGAAATGCTGGAATGACGCAGTGGCAGAAGGTGTGCAAGGCGAAAGGGGAGGGATGTTCTATCAAAAGGTGCACTAGATGCTTCGTTCTAGGAGAATTTAGTACATGGAGCAAGTTGATTTCAGCTTTACACTAGTATCAGATACATTCTTAGATGTAAATGTATTTTTTCTTTATCAGTGAAACTTTCAAGTTCGGTCATAGAACAAGATTGTGAGTCTGACAAGAAACAGAAACAATTCTCATGCATTTGACAATGGAAGGCACAACTGTCAAGATACACAGAAATAGGAAATTTGGGGCTTTCGAAAAATATGGCCCAGGTACAGACTTTGTGAGATAATGGTCTACTTGAGCTAGCCTTTGTAATCACTTCTGATTGTGTAACCTCCTTATATCCTGTAAGTTTAGGATTTGGGCTAGCTAGGGGTAAGCTGTTATAAATAGAAAAGAACATTGCTTTATAACATAAATTTTCACATGGATTTACTTGGGTTGAGTCATACTCCATGACTCCTTATATAAACATATATGCTATTTATATTAAATCCTATCTTTAAAGCTAGAGATATCTCTGCAGATACAGATAGAAGTGAAATGTTTCCATTCTTGTTCTTTTGTACTTTCCTTTGGGCATCCTGTTGTACTTGGTCTTTGTCAGATTGGAAGCTCTGAAAGCATGTGGTCCAAGTGGGAGGTATGTCTCCACTCTCCTCCCCAAGAGGCTGGTATCAAGCCACATGCCCAGGGGACATCCAGTAAACAGAAGTTTACTGCTACAATGGCAACCACCAGATACAAAGATCGATAGGATAAAAAACTAGTCCCACGCCAGGCACTATGGTAATTTTGTTTTAATAAAACCCCAGGGCCAGTAAGGTGGGTTGTATGAGCAGGAAAGACTGGAGGAGAAGGAAAATATACCTGGTTTCTTATATGGATGAAACTTGTTGGATGTGGAAAAGCTCTCCTCAGCACCTTTTGTGGACTAAGCACAAAAGACTGAGAGAAGTAGATTACATTTCTCTTCAAATACACAGATTGGTCAAACTCCTTGCTCTTACAGCACCCGAGAAAACAGATGCGGTGTACTGCCTAGCCCCGAACATGGCCAATTACATGACCCTGGTCCCGAGTCTGAGTCGGTAGAAATGCTTTTCCACTCCAAGGATGACTTAAACAGTTTGCAACTTGTGATCCAAGCTCCTTGGCTCTACTTATCCATTTTCTTTTACTTTACTTTTACTTTATTTTTGAACTGTTACTCAATTTGCATTTAGAAATCAGAGGCCTGGGGCGCCTGGGTGGCTCAGTCAGTTAAACATCTGCCTGGATCGAGCCCCGCATCGGGCTCCCTGCTCAGCGGGAAGCCTGCTTCTCCCTCTCACTCTGCCCTCCCCCCGCTTGTGCTTGTGCTCTTTCTCTGTCAAATAAATGAAAATAAAACCTTTTAAAAAAAGAGAAAGAAAATATTTGGTTTAAAAAAAAAAGAAATCAGAGGCCTCTTTTATCAAGGGGAACAGAGGCATGGCGGTTGGTTATTGTCCTTCACATTCTCCAACTAAATGTAATTTCAGCACGTGTTTTGTTTTACATTTTAACACATACACATTTTGTATAGGGGAATCTAGCTGATTTATAAACCCCTTTGGGGTTTTTTAACACTTAATTCTGTAAGAAAAGCTTGTTAGTGGTTTTAGGGTAGAATTAAAAAAAAAAAAAAAAGAAGTGGGGACATCAATGATAGGTCTCTCCTGCACTTCTGAAGGATTTTAGAGCCATACCTAGTTTTCAGATCTGTGAACTTCTAATGTTCTCTAGACCTGCCTTGAATGTGTGCAGAATAATAGCATTCAAGCTACTGATGCCATGGCTTGCCGGTCTGTCCTAAGGAATTTTTTCTTAATACCTAGGAACTCTGTGGACCATCAGAAATTTTCTAGTCAGTACTTGTTTTTTTAATTATAAATTTGTCAAACTGTAAGGCCTTCAAAAAAGAGGTCTCTGTCACATTTTTCTAGTTTCCCTTTCCTTCCTTACATTTCACTGTACCAATATTGTGTTTTCTTTACCTTTCTTTCATTCTTTACCAATCCTTCTTTATATTTCCTTCCCCAAACTTCTCCAACTCAATGTATCTTGTGAAACAAGGCTACAGATAAGCACTTTAATAAATAGAACTAAACAGAAATATTCAGAAATGTGGCTGATGATAAAGTATAATATGTATCATAACAAAATCATAATTTAACTAGACAAATTGTATTATACCCCAAAATGTGATATTATGCTGCTACTGATATAATGATTATAAAGAGTTTACTCTATAGAGGCAAATGTTCATTACATAATAAATTGTTATAGCAACTATGAAACTATGGATAAATATAATTTCAATTACATACAAAAATACATATATAGAAAAAAGGAATGGAAGATAGTGCACCAAAATATGCAAAGATTATCTCTGACTGTTGGTATTATTTTATAAATATTCTGCCAGGAGCATGGATTTCTAGCATAAATTACTGACACTGATTTACTTAGAACCTACTGGGCACTTGGTACTGTGCTAGGTATGCGGAGTTATTATGACATTTAATCCTCGGCACACCCTATAAAGTAGATATTAATCTCATTTTACATAGAAAAGCCCAATCTCAGAAATGTTGAGTAAATTATATTAGGTCACATACCTAGCAATAATAATTATTATCCTCATTTTACAGGTGAAAACACCCAGGCTCAGAGAGATGAATTAAGTTGCTCAAGGTCATCTTGCAAATAAATAGCAGGACAAGTTTGAACCCAGATCTTTTTGACTCCACATGTCATGGTGTTTCCAGTATATCACTGTGCTCTCTAAAACCAGACAAACAATGACAATGACAACAAAAAAAGTACATTAAGAAGTGTAATAAAAAAAGAAAAGGATATCTAGTAGGAAAGAAAAGGAGTATTTTGTCTCTGATTTCTCAGCTAATTAGTTCTTGCTGAGCCCTCTGACCCTTGTCGGGAGATCCGGATCTGTGCAATATGTGTGAAAACACATAGTAACCTTTCATAGTGTCTACCTTCCAAGAGTTTCAGAATTCACATAGCAAATGTTTTCTGGTGTCTCACTTAGTAAATGTCTTGTTGTTGTTGTTCTACTTAGTAATAATCCTCCTTTGACACAAGTTACAATGCAAGCAGAGAGAGTTGAAAAGTTTGTATCTCTTGTCAGTCTGCAAGTAATGCATGCCATGAGATTATATTTGTATAATGTTTTTTCTTGGCTCATTGTTTCCTGTCTGTCGTTGGGCTCAGAAAATGCATATAAAAAGTGCAAACATTACTGGCATAAATATGGTATGTCACCAAAAACTGCTGTGGAAACTCAAAAGATAGATAAGAAATAATGAGGTTTATAGATTCATTAGCATTTGAATGATGAAAACATGTATATGTGTTAGTCCTTTGATCAATATTGCCCTGGAGGGAAAGTACTGTATTTAATTGTCTTTCCCAGACCTTCCACTGTGGACATCTGGTTGCTATGCAGTCCTGTAGCAGGACATTTCATTGCCTCGGTGTTGTAGAATTCAAGTTCCTATTTTATTACCAGTGATGGCATAAGTTACAAGGAAATGTGTGAAAAGTCTTGGTCAGAATGCTAGAAACATTTTCAGGAGGGCATCTCTTCTGTTCTGTCTGCATTGGCCCGACTTGACTAGCATGCATGTCCTATCATTCTAGGTAGTTGTTAAATTTGAGTGATTTTATTAGATATGTTATATACGTATGCGAGCTGTTTCATTAGATGAGTTTCCCTGCACTATGAGTGCTTCCTTTTTGTAGATACTGTTCATTATGCAATTACCCAAACCATTTGCAAACGTTGCTTGTACATAGAAGGCCAAAGCAATGTTTTATTGTGGAAAAAATCAAGTGCATTAGAGTCAGACTGACCTGGCATCAAATGCTGATGTCATTGTTTTCTAGCTGTGATATTCAAGCAGTTATTCAATTCATGTATGCCTCAGTTTCCTCATCTGTGAAATGGGGACATTAATACCTAGCTCATGGAATCTTGAAGAAAATTAAATGAGTAACACAAATAAAAAAGCTTGACTCATTATAGAAATTCTTTTCTTTTTTTTTTTTTTACCTCTTCTCAATGATCTGTACTAACAAAATGGTTAGAGTGAACTAGTATATGTAGTAGTAATCTAAAACAAGATTTGCTACAAAAACATTATTTTTAAACTAGAAATATAGTATATGACTTTTGTGGGGAAGGGGCAGAGTTTTGCCCATTTTAAGCTTGTACTAAAATTATTTCCCCAAATGCTGGCCAATTGATGGAGGAGAGTGTGCTATAGAAACATACACAAGACTTATGGCAGCCTGTGGCGAGTGTGGGATATTACATATGCCCTGCACAAAATATAAAGTGCATATTCTATAAGTGGATAATTGAGAATATCTTATATTCGGTTTCCTTGCTTATGACCTGGTGGCACACATGAAGGATGGGGTAATCCAGGAGTTAATGGAGGGCAAATTTTAAAATGCCCGGAAACATATCTTCCTATAGAGAAGGATGCCAGTGTCTACCAGGTTTCTGCTTGTTAATTTCTGTGGTTGCTGCTACTGGGGAAATTGTCCTCATTTGCATTGTCTTTCAGTGACCTACCTGGAGGCAAACACCTGCAGACACTTTATGTTCACAGAAGTATCACTTGGGACAGAGACCCACATCCATTCAGTGCAACCAACTATGTTAAAATAACATTATGGGCAAATATTTCAAAGCTTAACATTTCAAACGATCGCTTCAATATCTATTTTACCCCCTCTTATTGCTCATGAGTAATATATATTGCTGCCAACATAACTTCTTGGCCTCTCCTTTGCCCTGTGTGTTTTTAACTTTGCGGATGGAATTCTTACAGTTTTAATTGTAGGAATTCAATTACTACATTCACTTTTTTTTTTTTTACAAGAGAGAGGAAAGAGTCCCTGGTGAAAGAATGATTTGATTTCAGTTGAAAATAAAGAATGAATAAGAAATAATAAAAAGGAAATGCATTTGGAAATATGAATAGGTACATGTTACTTATAAATTATGCATGTGTGCATGATTACATATTAAAGAGAATCTGTTAGTCATAAAAATTATCATTTGCATATTGTTTCATATATAAATGTGTTTATTCTCAATACAAGTATATATGTCTATGTAATGAAAAATATATATTGTCCCCATAATTGTAATTTATAAATTTTACTTTTTAAGAAAAGTGGTCTGGAAAGGAAAATTCTGAATGTGTATCAGTGTCTTGTTTTTTTTTTTTTTTTTTTAAGGTGTAAGTTCCTTTTTAAAAACTTGGACTGCTTATAGCATTCTCCAAAATAGTGGTTTGGAGTCGAAATGTTTCCTTTCTTGAATTAATGTTCAAAGTCTCTTTTTATTTTGTTTATTTATTTCTATTTGTATGTATGTGTGTGTGTGCTTAATAGTTATAGCAAAATAGATTCAGCTGGTTTGAGGTTACAAGAGATTTTTTAAAACACTCCCTCCCTCTGTATTGTTAAGATACTGTTTGCATTGAAGCTATAAACTTTGTTTGGAGTAGTTACGTAGAACCCACTGAAGGAGGAAAATCAAGCCATATTTAAAGAAGTGAGGTTAAGAATTTTCAAAGTGATCATGACTTACATTAACATGTTGAGCACAAATGCCATAGAAATGTAGTTGGCTATTATCACTATTTTTTTGAATCACTGAAACAATTAATAAGTCTGCCTTAAAGACTTTTTTCCCTTAGGCAGCCATACTTAAAGATTCTTGTGTTTAGGTTTCAGCTTTTCATTTGGATCTTTCTCAACCATGGGAATAAAGAATAAAATTGTGAGTAATCTATCTCAGGTGACACTCACCAATTAATCTTTTTATTGGTATTGAGAAGCATCAGGTAAATCCTTTAACAACTATTGGTAGATATTAGATTTATCTGTATATTGATGAGGAACTTGGGACATAGAAAGGAAGTGTTTTGCTACCTACATGTGCAGAGACAGGATGTGGTCAAAAATATATCCTACTTAATGACCCTGGGACTCACATGACAGGAGCAACCAACAGATGACTTACCATCTCCAGTAAGTCTACAAACCCTCGGGCCAGGACACTTTCTTCATTCGTGATGTTAACTTATTTATTGCCATGGAATAGTTATCATTCCGATTATGAATGTGTCTTCTCTCCTCCACTAGACTGCAACTTTAAGAGGATTTATTCTTTCTTCTTACCTTCTGAGTCTACTCCGTCCAACATTATACTTTCAGTAAGGATCAAGATATATTAAATATTTGGTTGAAAAAAATTCCTGTGGGTATTGTAGTGCAAGTAGAATGTTTTACTTTATAGAGTTGAAATATTTAAAGAAATATAGGTATAAGTGAGATATAGAAGTAGGTTCTATATCTTTAAGTAGATAAGGAAGTGAGTGAGACTTTTTAGAAATAATTCTTTATTTCTCTTGATGTCGTCCATACATCTCAGGACTGAGTATGGCTTATTGTGGCTTTTAATAAAGGTCATTTTCCGTTTTATTCTAGGAAGCCATCAGATGTGCCCCGGGCCCACACTATCCTTCTCTTCATGAGCAGAATTGGAGATTTCCTAATCTCACAGGCTGTAGCTGTCACGCGGGGAAGGTGAGGCATTTCCACTCCTCAGATGGGGCAAAATAAACGGTAGCTTTAAGGAAAGAGTCCTTTGGTTTTGTTTGGATCTGAATTACCCATCCCAAAGAACTATAACAATCACATGTTGAGTACATTTGCTCTTCTTTTCATTTCACTCGCATTAGAATCACCCAGCAAGAGAGTTCAGAGTAAGAAATTGGAAATGCATGGAGCTGCTAGGACAACATTTGCCCCAATCCCCGTTAGAATATGAGACCAGCTCCACAGTGAGTGGACAGACATGATCCCTCCCTCTGATGGAATTAATATTAATTCTGAAAATCCAACACCAGCGACTCAGCATCCCCCTGAGAGGGTGTATCCGAAGTAAGGGGGCAGAGAAGAGGGCAAATGTGCTTGCACCGCCTATCTCTCCCACAGCCCATTGGCGGGGAGTGGAATTAGAAGTTTCGAGGATAAATTTCTCCCCGAGCAATCTCTCTTCCTAGTTTTTCCACGAAGAAACCTCGCACAAATCTGAAAATATTAATAGACTAATTACCAGTGCCTTCATTTGCAAGTCCGATTCGTTTCTCCTTCTCACCCTCCCGGCCCACCTCCTCTCTTCCTTCATATATTTCAGCAAGGGAAGAGAGGATCAAGGAGCGGGGACAGTGAACTTAGCCACAAAATAAGTCAAGGGAGAAATGAAGTACTAATTAAGAAAGCCGGGGTGTTATGCAAATGGCTCATGCACCGAAGGCAGCCTAATGAATGTGCCCGGAGTGGATGGGGCGTCTTCACGGCGCCGACAGCTGGCTCCCAGGAAGGTCAGGCGCAGGCGGGCGCGCGGGAGCATAATCCTTCAGATTGGCAGCTCTGCCCCCTGGTCACCGTTTGATTATCTCCCAAATTGCTGTATTTCACAGAGATAATGATTTTTTATGGTCACAGATTTGAAGACAACTGCTGTATCCTCAGGGTTGTCGTTCTGCAAGGAGATGCTGCTGCTTCTTTCCGGAGAGGGAGAGAGGGGGGAAGAGACAGTTTCTTCTCCTTTTCTCTGCCTCGCAACTTACTTCCTGGAATGGTTTATTATCATAACGAAAGCAATATATATTATGACGGGAATCACCCCAGTTCTGATCCATCCCAGTCTTCTCCCCGTTCCTTAGCTGTGGTTTGTGTCTGAAAGTCCCTTTCTCTGGTTTTCCAAGCGTTCCAGTACTTTCTCATGCTCACAAGAAGGAGGTGGTTCTCTCTGCAAAAACCCAAAATAGTTTGGACTTCAAAGGAGGAGAGGAAGGTGCATCTAGTGGCTTGCAAGAAGTGTGTGTGTGTGTGTGTGAACATGCACACGCGTGTGCGTGCTCGCACCATGTTTGCCAGGCGTCATTACTTAGGGCCTATCCTCTGAGAGCTGAAGACTGTGCAGGCGGGAAGCCTGCAGTTCACCTCCTCTGACCCCAGTTGGAGCTTGCCCAGGGTGGGGAATGAGGCTCTGACTCATGGTCTCTTTTAAGTTCTTTTAAAAGCCTTCAAGGTGGGAACCTTTGGCTGGAGCTCCCAAGTGGGATTTTCATTTAATTTGAATGTAAAAGCAATCAGGAAGAAAAGGAAAGTTTAACCATATGATTACTCCACTTGAAGACTGGTTTATTTAGCATTAGTTATATGATTACTTGTGAGCTCAGGGCTTACAAGAACATACTTATTTTTCTTTAAGAGGGTGACACTGAAGCTCTGGTATGAACTTGATTTTCTGTTTATACTGGGGACATTACTGTAGTAATTTGGACCCATTTTCTGCAAGGATGCTCTTCTGAGCTGATAAGGGAAATCAAGATTTTCCAACTGGAAGAACCGCAACTTGAAAATTATTTGTGTTTTAGTTCAGCCTTAATTATTCCAACATTGCTGGTATTTTAATATTTATGAAGAAAGAGATTGCCTGGAATTCATATTTTAAATCACTTCTCTCCTCTTAATTGAAGAAAAAGGTAAATAGTGTAAATGAAGCCCACTTGGCTTGAGGTCTTGCTGGTGCTTATCTAGAAACCATGAATTCAAAGGTGGCTTGACATATCCTGTTTCCTATCAAATATTAATTTCTTCATATTTTTCATTGTTTCTACTATATTTAGTTAACATGCATTTATTTTTTTTAAAAAAATAGACAAGTTATTTGTATGTGGGGTTCTGTGTGTTTATCTACAGAGCTATCTTTCAGAACAAAAAGAAATGTTCTATCATTTATTTTCCTGTGTCTGTAGCTAAAAAAAGATACAAAACAGAGTGCTTCTGCAGGCCAATTACCTACACATCATTAGGTCCTAGCCATTTCTTTTTTAACCTGAAAGGCCTGTCTCTATTCCCAGGTGAGTTTACATTGAGAAATGTTTCCAGCCTCACTAAGAGATAAGATGCTTCTCTGGCATTTTCGCGCATGTTCATATTATGAGTAACAAGGCCTTATTATTTTTTTAGACATTATATCATTCCTTTAACAGTTTCAATGATTCTGACCAGGTATTGCTCTAGGAGTAAAGAAAAAAAATCTGGCAAAGTAAAGGGGCAGGGTGAAGGGGTTGGAATTACTGTTTTTGATGGGATGGCCGGTCCTGTTGAGCAGTTGATATTGAGCTGAGACCAGGAGAATCCATGTGCATATCAAATGGAAGAAATGGCAAGTTGTAAGGCTATGAGGTGAGATCATGCATGCCTTGTTTGAGGAATAGCAAGGACAGTGTGTTGGGAATGGAATTAAGCAAGAAGAAAAGAGTGGGAGATGAGATCTGAGCATGGTCTTGGAGTCAGGGCATAGAACTTTTACAGATGATGGGAAGGAGCATGGATTCTATTTTAAGTGGAATAGACAGCTTTAAGCAATCTTCTGCAAATGGACATTGAAGATTCCCATTGATCACAATTATAAAGACACTGAAGTGAACATCCTCATGGATAAACCTTTGCATACTTGTTTATTTGTTCATTCATTCATTAAATAAATATTATTGCGTGCCTACTCTGTGCCAACTGCTATGCTTGACACTGGGGATCCAGCTGTGGAGAGATCAGACATGGTCTTTCCCCCCATGGAGCTTACAGTATGTGGGGTATATGATCTCCCATATTTATCCTCAGGATCTATTTTAATTATTTCTTGAAGAAATAGTCTTAGAAGTGGAATTATTCCGTCAAAAAGAATGCACATTTCAAATCATACACACATGAATTATATATTAAAAAATAAATATACATCTGCCCTCCAGAAAAGTTGTTTGTACCCATGCACATACCGACTACCAGTGGATAAAAGTGACTATTTCCTCTCCTCCACAGAGGATGCCCCCAAAAGGATACGCTGGTAAGAGAAAAGAAAAAAAGTGTATTCCTTCCTCTTTTCAGTTTGTGTTTTCCCAATTATTAAATTAGTTGAATATCGTCACATTTTATATTTCCATTGTCTTACTAAATTACAAGTGGGTTCATTTGTTGCTAATTATCAACACACAGCCTAGATATTACTTATGATTTATTCATAATAATAACAACTTACAAGCACAGAAACTAACACTTACAAAGTGCATGTTTAGTGCCGGCACGGTGCTAAGCTCTTAAACACATCATTTCATCTAATCCTCACCAAACCCAGGGAAAAAGCACTGTGGTTTTTCATTTCAACCCCTTGGATTTTAAGCTCTTGGAGGCAAGGACCACATGGATTTTGCTCACTACTATTTATCTCTGAGTCTGGCACAGGAACTGGCCTGGTAAAAAGTCATACACATTTGCCCCATATTATGTTTATATATGTAATGTTGAAGCACGGTGATTTTAAAAAACAAAACTATGTAGCTCACAAATGGTGAAGCTGGGGTTTGATCCTGACCAGTCTTTTTTTTTTTTTTTTTAAAGATTTTATTTATTTATTTGAGACAGAGAGAATGAGAGAGAGAGAGCACATGAGAGGGGGGAGGGTCAGAGGGAGAAGCAGGCTCCCTGCCGAGCAGGGAGCCCGATGCAGGACTCGATCCAGGGACTCCAGGATCAAGACCTGAGCCGAAGGCAGTCGCTTAACCAACTGAGCCACCCAGGCGTCCCTGATCCTGACCAGTCTTAGTTGAGAAAATGTACTCTTAGCCTGGGTGATTTTGTTTATTCATTAACAAAATTTTCTGCAACCACAGAGGTAAGCACATCACCATTTCTGGCCTTCCCGGTGCTTGAAGTCTGATTAGCTGTGCTTCAGTTGTACTTTCTTAGATTTTTTGAAGGGATGTGCTGATTTTATGTAACTCTGTTCTTTTCAATAGAGGCAATGTGACATATAATCCATAATTTGCCTCCTAGCCCTGTCTGCCCCCTAAGCTCCAGAGTTTTCTGTTTACCTGCCTGCTTAATTACCTGTGTGTTTGAATTTTTTTAATTTACTTATTTGAGGGAAAGAGAGAGAGAGCTCAGGCATGGGGAGGAGCAGAGGGAGAGGGACAAGCAGACTCCATGCTGAGCATGGAGACTGACGCTGGGCTGGATCCAACAACCCTGAGATCATGACCTGAGCCGAAATCAAGAGCTGGACTCTTAACCAACTGAGCCACCCAGGCACCCCTCTACCTGTGTTTAGAAAGCATCTCAAACTTAACATACCCAATACAGAAGAACTCTATTCTAACCCCACTGTCCCAACCTGCTTTCCAACTAAACTCACCAATCCCAGTAAAGGGTACAAATACTCATTCACGTGTTCAGGTCAAAAACAGAGCAGCCATCTTTGATTGCTAGTCTTCCCTCACACTTCACCGCACATTCTAGAGAGAGTCTACTTTTGAAATATGTCCCGGATCTGGCTGTGTTCATTCCAACATCTGCTCTCACTTTAGTCCAGGCCATCGTCCTTTCTTGTCTCACCTATTGAAATAGCCTCCTCCTAGATTTCCCCCTTCTACTTTTGCATGCTTGTGGCCTGTTGCTAGAATGATCCTCAGAAGCATAAGTAGATTGCCTGCTCAGAACCTTCAGTGATTTCTCATCGTATTTGGGATGTTTGGCATCTCCAGTCCTTCCAACTCTGCTCCCTGCCTTCCTCTTCTAACTTATCTCTGTCCTGGCCTCTGCACTCTACCTGTAGGGCTTCTTGCTGATACCTGAGCCCATCAAACTGATTTCACACTCCAGCCTTTATTGGCTGTTCTTTCTGGCCAGAATGCCTCCCTCCTCCACTTCAGTCAGCTGTCTGCCCAAATGTCTTCTCCTCAGAGAGGCTGTCTCTGACCATTCAACCCAGAATAGTGTCTCCCCCACCCCTGACTCTCCTTCACTATTATCTATCTTCTCCATTAAAATTTGCTTTCTCTAAGGGCAGAGACTCTGACCTGTTCGACACTAGAATAGCCCTTGGCATATACTGGGCAATCAGTAAATATATTTAAATAAATAGATGAATGAATGTAACTGAATTTTATGCCTTTGTTAGCAAATAAATAAATAAACAAATGGCGCAGCTAAAAACAAACAAAAAAAAATCAAACCATGTGATCCAGTTTACTTTGGAAAATATGATCATCATTCTTTTTTTTATTTGTTTATTATTTTTTTTTATTATGTTATGTTAATCACCATACATTGCATCAGTAGTTTTTGATGTAGTGTTCCATGATTCATTGTTTGCGTATAACACCTAGGGCTCCATTCAATACGTGCCCTCTTTATTTTTTTTTAAAGATTTTATTTATTTATTTGAGAGAGAGAGAGAGAGAAACAGCATGAGAGGGGATAGGGTCAGAGGGAGAAGCAGGCTCCCCGCTGAGCCGGAAGCCTGAAGCGGGACTCGATCCCAGGACTCCAGGATCATGACCTGAGCCGAAGGCAGTCGCTTAACCAACTGAGCCACCCAGGCGCCCAGAACGTGCCCTCTTTAATACCCATCACCAGGCTAACCCATCCCCCACCCTCACCCCCCCTGTAGAACCCTCAGTTTGTTTCTCAGAGTCCATAGTCTCTCATGGTTCATATGACCGTCATTCTTGTAGTGTGAGGCAAAATAATGGATGCTCAGTATCTGCTATTTGAAAATCTTAGGTTAACCAAATTTTGTTTTAATGATTCCAACCAGTGTTTGGATAGTAATAGTGAAATCTTGAGCTCAGAATGGTCCCATTCAGTCTACTAATGATCTGAGATGCCTTTGTTGTGCCTAGATGTGATGAATTCCGCTCATGTACCTCATGTGGTCATGTATTTCTGGGTGGTAAATTCTAGGAAGAAGTCAGAAAAGTGGCCATTTATGGCTGGTGTGTGTGTGTGTGTGTGCACGCATGCACATTATGCCTTAGAAGGAATATTAGGATAGACAAACACACTACCTTAGGTCCTCTAAGCTCAGTGCTTTCCTAGACTTTGGCGCTTGCTGAGTTAGGAGAAGCTGGTTGGAGCTTTGTCTCAGGTAAGGACACATTCAGACAGCACTGTTTCCCCGATTCTGGACATTGCCTCTTCTCCACATCTCAGGACGATAGTGCCCTCACCTCCTGCCCATTATGGACATATCTTACTTTGTATGTGTACAGGTTTCCTGCTAACGAGTCAAATAAAGGCCTAGTCCAAAACTCAAGTAAGGTGAAGCAAGGTTAAAACCAGGCTAAAAGAGGTGATATCTCTGAGATGTAGGCTATACCATATCACAGAGTTAAGTAAAAGAAAAGCTGTTTGTTTTAAATTGTATTATTTTCTCAAAATGTTTCAAAATGGAAATGGCATAAAAGGGTATACAATGAAAAGGACCCCCCACCCCCATCTTTCTGTCTTTTCAACACTTGGTTTCCTTCATCAGGCAATCAATGATATCAGTTTCTCATATGTTTTTCCAGTAATAGTTTATATAATAAGGAAATATATGGCATATGTGTATATGTGTGTGCATCCGATGTCATTTTTATGCATTTAAATAATATGAACCGTAGAAAATTATATTATTCTGCATCTTGCTTTTTTTTGTTGTTGTTGGAAAAGCAGTCTAATATACTTCTTTTTTAAAAAAGATTTTATTTATTTATTTGACAGAGAGATAGTGACAGCAGGAACACAAGCAGGGGGAGTGAGAGACGAAGAAGCAAGCCTCCCGGCGAGCAGGGAGCCCAATGCGGGGCTCGATCCCAGGACCCTGGGATCATTACCTGAGCCGAAGGCAGACGCTTAACGACTGAGCCACCCAGCGCCCTAATATACTTCTTTTAAAAGCAAAGACTGGGGGTGCCTGGGTGGCTCAGTTGGCTAAGCATCTGCCTTTGGCTCAGGTCATGATCCCAGGATCCTCGGATTGAGCCCTGCATCGGGCTCCCTGCTCAGTGGGGAACCTGCTTCTCCCTCTCCCTCTGCCACTCCCCCTGCTTGTGCTCTCTCTCTCTCTCTCAAATAAATAAACAAAACCTTTAAAAAAAAAAAAAAGGAAAGACTGGAGCTAGCCTGACTGACTTGAAATTTGGCTCTGCTCAAATATTAGCTGAGTGATCTCAGACAAGTTTGTTAACCTCTCTGTTGTGGGAAATGAGATAGTTTGTATCTTATAGGGTTGTTGTGGGTAAATCACCATGCACATAAAACAGCACAATTTCTGTCACATGGTAATCATCCAGTGTTGCTAGCTCTTGTTACTGTTATTATAATTATTTTTGGATCTTGTAGATCATTCCCATTTTAGTACATGAAGAGGTCCTTCATTTTTATACCTTCACAATATCGCAGTGTATGGCTATTCTTAATATATTAACCGTACCTTATTTAGGATGCCCCCCCCCAATATTTTGATGCTGCAGGGAATGCTATAATAAAAACTTTTCATGTTGATCATTCTAGATTATATCGAGCATATCTGCAGCATAAATTCCTCAGAGCAGGGTTTCTGGGTCTCATGGTGTGTTCATTTATGCCTTTTTTTTTTTTTTTTTTTTAGATATTGCCAAACTTCCCTCCATGGAAGCTGTACTAAGTTATGCTCTCACCAGCAGTGTGTTCAAGTGGTGTTCACATAAATGCACCTCCTCCTTGAGAGGCAGGGTTTACATTTGCATTTCCCTGATTAGGAATGACTTTGAGCATAGTTTCATGTTTAGGAGCCATTTGTAGTTCTTTTTTTTCTGTGAATTCTCTGTGAATGCATTTTCCCTATTTGTTTTTATTGGGTTGTTGGCATATTTATTATTTATTTATGTAAGTCCCTTGCATTTTGAAGAAGTATGTGTTACAAGTATTTTCCCCAGTTAGTATTTTTTTTTTCTTTTGGCTTTTCTTAATGGAAGTTTTTGCCACGCACAAAATTTTTTATTTTATATAATTGAATTTTTTAATCTTTTCTTTTATGAGTTTGATGTTTTGTCTTCTAAGGAAAAGTTTAAATGAGTTGTAGTTAAAGGCTATAGATTTGTAAGATTGCAATTTGAGTTTATAATTATGTCTGGCTTTCTCTCTTCCTTATTTGAATTTAAGTTGTTTGAGGGCAGAATTTGTGTGAATTAACTCACATAAATTGCTTTATATGAATTAATCCACTTAATCTCCATAACATCCCAAAGAAGTCAGGACAACTATTACTCTCATTTTACAGGGGGTACCCTGAGCTCAGAGAGGTTGAGTCATCTGCTTAATATTACACAGCTACCAAGTTAAAGTGTTAGGATTCCAGCTCATGTGCTTGCCTGCATAGGAGGCATAGTCAATAAAAGTTAATGGATTTTTCTATGGAACAGACTCCGTTGTCGCAATTTGTGACCAAAGGACACCAGGTCTTACCATAATCACCTTTATCTAGACCTCAACTTCACCCCGACAGAGATGAACTATTCTGGGACAGCTTTGCAAAAATATATTTTTTTTCAAATCACATGTAAAGAAGTCTAAAGCTGAGCTTATTCAGCAATGTTTCTCTTTCTGATACAGTAATGTAAAAAAAAAAAGAGAGAGAGAGAGAATGTGTCCCCTTCCCTTCGCTATACCAAGAGAAGATTGCAGGCCAAGCCTTCTAAACTTATGTGTAGAATTGAGCTTAAGCCATAAGTCAAGCAGAAACCTAATGATCACCTAGAACCAGACAGCAGCAGGCTTGAGTAACACCAAGAAGCATGAGACACTGTGGGTCTTTAAGGTCTAATGTGCTACCCCATTTGGAATTGCAAAAGAATGCCTGGGTGCTACATTTGATGGGCAACAACATCTGTGCAGACAGAGAAACCAAAAGGAATCTTCAAAGAAGCAACATGTGGGCACTATCCTCTTAAACTGGGTTTCTGGTTAACAAATTGATCAATTGGGCAATGTCATTCCAACCAAATATTCATATGAAACAAAACTAAAAATACTACCTCTGTACATTTTGACACAATAAATTTATCTTGGAAGTTCATCTTTGTAGCAGCCTGTATGTTTCTATCCAAAGGAAGGTCATTAATCATTTCATTCAGTGTTGGTTATGTTTATCATTTTTTCACCCCAGAAACTTTTTTCATTATTTTTAAGTGAGTAATTCCAGCTTAAGCACTAAAATAAAATCATTCTGCCTTCTTCTGACTCTGGACTTGATTTTTCTATGTGTAAGGATCTGCTCTCCTATGTACTGTACCACTGATAAAAATACAGGAAATTAACCCAGATTTATTCAACATATATTCAGTGTAGACCTGTCACTTGTGAAAAAAATCTGAACACTTGAACTGTAGCATTCAGAGGGTTTTGGCAAACATCACACAGAATTTTTGTAACTTACTTGCATCGTGAGATGTTCATTAGGAAGAACTGGAAGAGGGATGGAGGAATATAAGATAGAAATTAGAATCATGTTTTATATAATCATGCTCTAGACCTAAAATGTGGAGTTGGATTGAAGATTGATCTTTCACATAGAGATACATTTCTATTACTCTAAAGGTTTTTGATGAGTCAACTTGTGATATAGTTTTTAAAACAACTTTATTGAGAAATAGTGCACATGCGTACAATTCAGTCATTTAAAGCATACCATTCATTGGTTTTTAGTATATTCAGATATGTGTAACCATCACTACAGTCAATTTTAGAACTTTTTAATTACTTTCAGAAGTAACCTGGTACACTTTAACTGTCACTCCCCACACTCCAGCCCCTTCCCCCAAGCCCTGGGCAACCACTAACCTATTTTCTGTCTGTATAACTTTCCCTGTTATGGACATTTCATATGAATGGAATCATATAATATGTGATTTTTTTGCGACTAGCTTCTTTCACTTAGCATAATGTTTTCAAAGTTCATCTGTATTGTAGCATATGTTCATTCTTCTTATGGCCAAATAATATTCCATCATATGGATATACCATATTTGTTTATCCTTCCATTATTTGATGGACATTTGGGTTGTTTCCACCTTTGGGCTATTATAAATAATGCTACTATAAACATTTGTGTATAAGTTTCTGTGTAAACATATGTCTTAATTTTTCTTTCGATATATATGTAAGAGTAGAATTTCTGGGTCATATGGTAACTTCATGTTCAGTCCTTTAAGGAACTGCCAGAATGGTTTTCCAAAGGAGCTTAAACATTTTACATTCCCACCTGTGGTATAGGAGGGTTCTGGCTTGTCCACATTCTCCCTGATAGTTGTTATTATCTGGCTTTTTGATTCTAGCCAACCCAGTGACTGTAGAGTGGTATGTCAGGTGTGTCATTGTCGTTTTGATTTACTTTTCCCTGATGGCTAATGATTTTGAGCATTATTTCATGTGCTTATTGGCTATTTGTGTATCCTTCTTGAAGAAATGTTAGTTCATATTCTTTGTCCATTTTGTAATTGGGTTGTCTTTTTATTATTGAGTTAGAAAAGTTCTTTATATATCCTGGATACAAGTCCCTTATCAGATATACAATGTGTAAATATTTTCTCCCATTCTGTGGGTTTTCTTCTCACTTTCTTAATGGTGCTTTTTGAAGAACAAAAGTTTTAAATTTTGATGAAGTACAATTTCCCCTTTTCCTTTTTTTTTCCCCCTGCTTATGCCTTTGATGTCATGTCTAAGAATCCTTTGCCAAATCCAAGGACATAAAGTTTTACCCCTAAATTTTCTTCTAAGATTTTATAGTTTTATTTTAAATCTTTGATCCATTTTGAGTTAATTTTTGTATATAGTGTCAGGTGGGGTCCAAATTAATTCTGCATGTGGCTTTCCAGTTGTCCCAGAATCATTTGTTGAAAAGGCACTATCCTCTTAACCTGGGTTTCTGGTTAACAGATTGATCAGTTGGTCTGTGTCATTCCAACCGAATATTCATATGAAACAAAACTAAAATTACTACCTTTGTACATTTTGTATAAGTGCCCCCATGGCAAAACCCTGCAACCTTTGTCCAAAAACAGTTAAACCATAGATGTGTGTATTTATTTCTGGACTTTCAATTCTGTCCATTGATTTATATGTACTACACTGTCTTGATTACTATTACTTTGTAGTAAGTTTTAAAATCAGGAAGTGTGAGTCCTCCTGTTTTTTTCTTTTTTTTCAAAATTATTTTGGGTACTCTGGGTCCCTTGTAATTTCAGATGAATTTTTTTTATTTTAATTTAATTTTATTTTTAAAGAGAGAGAGAGCATGAGTGTGTGTATGGGGGAGGGGCAGAGAGAGAGAGAGAGAGAGAGAATCCCAAGCAGGCTCCGTGCTCAGTATGGAGCCCAATGTGGGGCTCGATCTCACGACCCTAAGATCATGACCTCAGCTGAAATCAAGAGTTGAGCACTTAACTGACTGAGCCACCCAGGTGCCCCCAGATGAATTTTAAAATTAGCTTTAACTTCTACAAAGAAATCATATGAGATTCTGATATGGATTGTGCTGCATCTGTATATCAGTTTGGGGAATATTATAATTTTAACAATGTTAAACCTTCCTATTCATGAACATGGGCTCTTTTTTGTGATGTACTTACAAAAGTATTCATCCATTCAACAAGTATTTATTGAGCAACTAGAGTGTGCTATGTATGTGGGATATACCGATGTGTCAGTCAGGCCTTCTTCTATGTAGGGTCTTTCCTCTGGATGCTTTTCCCTGAATATCCCCTGACCTCCTTCAGATCTTTCTTCAAACGCACCCTTTCAGTGAGGCCGTCCCTGGTCACATACCCCATCCATTACCTGCACCTGCTGTCTCTTTGCCCGACATTATTTTACTTCTTAACAATTGTCAGTATTTATTATATATTTTGATTTTTTAATTTTTTTAAGTTCTAAGAATATGGCAATGGACAGAAATCCTTGACTTCATGGAGTTTACACTCTAGCAGGAAATACAGATTAGAAAAAAAGAAAAATATGTAAAATGTATAGAATGACAGTAATAAATACTCTCTGAAAACTAAAGTTGAGAAAAAGATGGACTTGGAATTGCAGTTTTAGACAAGATGGCCAAAGGCCAAGGGCTAGCTAGCCAGGAGGTAGGCAGTTATTTAAGGAAAGAGCATTCAAGGCAGAAGGAACTGTGTGTGCAAAGGCCTGGAGGCGGGAGCAGACGTGGATACTTGGAGGAACAACTGGGAAACCCGGGTGGCTGCCGCACAGTGAGACTCAACTGGGGAAGTAGGAAGAGACTTTGTAATGGACTTCAGTGTTCAAGAAGATTAAGGATTATGTCTAAGGGGACACGATCTGTATGAGGCATTGTGCTCCCAAGCATACATGATGAGAATGAAGGCAGAGAAAGCGTAAGTGAGGTAGTAAGAGCTCCAACTCCAAAGCAACATGCTGTAAACTCTCTGGATATTTAATGAGTTGCATAATTGCCTCAGTTATCAACTGTGTATACACAGACTCTCACCAGCCTTCTAAATTAATGTTATAGAATATCTTAGCATTCTGGGATGCCTGGGCACCTCAGTTGGCTAAGCGTCTGCCTTTGGCTCAAGTCATTATCCTGAGGTCCCAGGATGGAGCCCCCTTTCAGGGAGCCTGCTTCTCCCTGTTTGTGCTCTTTCTCTCTCTCTGACAAATGGATAAAGAAAATCTTAAAAAAAAAAGAATATTTTAGCATGCTAGCTTTCTCCCTTCCTCTTTTGGCCTGGAAGAACTTTACTTGGTTTACCTCTCAAGCCTGCTGTGAGACCCACTGTTGGTGTGTTTGGTGGGGAACACTTCAGATATCTCTGGACTATCATAATTTAACACTAGTGATTTATATCACTGTGTTGTTGTGCCTGGGGACCTCACTGAAAGAGGCACATTGTGAATATAGTAAGTAAATTAATTAAGAAAGAAACAGCAAACCGAACCAAGTGCATTTTTGATTGGTGAGAATCTCTAATTAGCCTGAAGTTCCTCTGATCTGGTGATAAAAGGGAGCTGTTTTGAGCAATTCCATGGTACTTGCACCAGTTTAGATGTCCCCAGGACAGGAACAATCAATTCAAGTCGTTTATAAACAATGGAGAACGGCAGGGCTAGTGGCTAAACTGGAGACTATGCGCCTCACCTATAGGCACTCAAATTCAGGTTTTTAAAAAACGCTGCACTGGCTAAACAAAAGATGTCTGTCAGCTTTTGAATGCTTAAACAAGGGTGGCAGTCTGCTAAAATCATTATGTGAATTAGAATAATTAACTCATAATAAATTATATGAGGTGGGTGCTCCTATCGTCCTCATTTTGCTGCTGAGAAAACTAAGGCTCAGCAAAGAAGTAAATTACTAGTAAGAAGGAGAGTCAGAATGTGGAAGCGGGCACTCTGGTTTCAAAATCTGTGATCTTAATCACAATAATAGGAAAAACTTACGTGTAGATAAGTAACCAGCAATTAAGTCCACTATGGATTATGAAGTACGTAACATTTGGAAACATCTAGAGGGGCATTATCCTGTAGATATAATTTGCAAGCCACATATGTAATTTTAAATTTCCTTGTAGCCCCATTTAAAAACAGAAACAGATGATATTAATTTCAATAATATGTTTTATTTAATTCAGTATATCCAAAATATCATTACAACATGTAATCAATGTGAAAAAGTATTAATGAGATAGTTTTCATTCTCTGTCTTGGGAATTGGGTGCCTATTTTACATTTAAATCGCATCTCCATAAAGAGTATCCATGTTCCGGAGGCGCCGGGGTGGCTCAGTTGATTGGGCATCTGACTCTTGGTTTTTGGCTCACATCATGGTGTCAGGGTCCTGAGATGGAACATGGAGCCCTGCTTCGGATTCCACGCTCAATGCAGAGTCAGCTTGAGACTCTCTCTCCTTTTCCCTCTGTCCCTCCGCCTGCTCTCTCCCTCTCTCTCTCTCTCAAATGAATAAATCTTAAAAAATATTTAAAGGGTAGCCACATTTCAGGTGTTCAGTAGCCACATTTGGATTATTGCCACCATATTGGAGGGTAAAGATTCAGATGACTGGCTGAATTTTTCACTGTTAATTTTTCCTTGGTATCATATAGAGCTGTAATTTAATTAGGCTCCATTTCCTTGTAGCTAAAGCGGGAACTCTACCAATATAATAATTACAAAGGAGGAGGTACCAGCAGGTGCTTTTCTTCTGCTCTCATTAACAAGTTTGTATGAACTTCTCAGCACAAAGAGTTTGAGATCCTGTGAATTTATGGCCCAAGTTATATGGGGTTTACACATATGTACTGATGTTACCTAAAATATCCCTTCTTATAATGTTTTCTTTATGAACCGGTTTGGTGGATGGAATATTTATATGCTTTTGCTATGAACATAAGCATTATAAAGAAACTATGCTTTGTGCTGCTGACTTAAATGGGTTTGGAAAGCAAAGTGGAAAAACTATAACTTTATGATAAACGTTACCACCTCCCTTTAATGCATTAATATATTTTATAGTTAAAATAGAATGGAGCATTGAGGCACTTGTGCAGAATATATAAAAGCACAGAGGCAGTGAAAGAGACCAAAAGTTACATTTGAGCTTATTAATTTATGAAAAAAACAAAATACTCTCAGACAGCTGCATCATCAACTCAGGTGAAAAATATCCTAACATGTCAGCAAACTCCACCCCATAATCCTGCCAGGATGAAATTAAACAAAACAATCTCTCCAAATTATTAAATTCTAAGTCTGTAGGGGAATGCCCTATATTATACCTTAATTTACTAAACTGTAGGCACAACTATGTAGCCACATGTCTCTACTTCTGTGCTCCATAATTGTATACAGATGTACCCAGTGTTATGCAATAGACTTACTCCTTAAAAAGTGGAGTGCAAATTCAATATTAAAAATCCTTTAAAGGCACTAAGGGAGCTTGCTATTTAAAAGGTTCTTTTATAATAAGATTAATCACCCCCTAATTCCTCTCTTTGGCAAAGTAAAGTTTTAATATAGGATTTTTGTAGTTTTTTAAAAATAATGTTTTAGACGTATGGAGAAGAGAGAGAGAAAAAAACTATTATTACATGTACAGCCTAGGACGTCACCCTTGCACTGAATTCTGTTCCATCTTATCAATGCAAAGATCTCACTCACCGAATTTTTTTTTGGTCTACTGGATATCCCTGTTAGCATGCAAGCACACTAAGTTTTCCCATCTTTCCCCCTTTTTCCTCCTGGATAACAAAATGCCTTGAAAGGGTTGTCTACGTGGTATGTCCAGTTTTCTTTACTTACAGCTAGTAAGTTCTGTACTCTGTAAGTTTGTGAAAAATCTTCTAAGATTATTGTCAGTAGTTTTCTATAAAAAGAATAGGAGCAAAATGATCAAAAGTATTTCCCATGGTAAGGAAAACAGGCATACACATGCATTCAGACATTCATCTCCCCCACCAAAAATAACTTATTCATGACTGTATTCGTTTGCTAGGGCCTGCCATAACAAGGTACCACAAACTGGATGGTTTAAAAACAGAAATTTACTCCCCTCGTTCTGGAGGCCAAAGTCATGGTGTTGGCAGGGCCATGTTCCCCTCAGGGTAATAGGGAAGGATCTGTACCACACCTTTTTCCTCAGATGTTTCTTGTCTTGTGATGACTGTCTTTCCCCTGTTATCCCTTCATTCGTCTGTATCCCAGTTTCTGGCCCTTTTTATAAGGACACCAATCATACTGAATTCAGGCTCACCCTGAAGAGCTCATTTTAATTTGATTACCTCTGTAAAGAAACTATTTCCAAGTAAGATCCCCTTTTGAGGTACTGAAAGTTAGGACTTCAACATATCTTTTTGGCAGGGGGTGGGGGACAGAAATCAACTAACTAACAGCTAAAGTCGAAAATTTAGTTTTCCTTCGACCCGCCTATAAGGATGTGATCTCAAATGTGTTGGAGAAGTTTGTGCTAGTCTTCACAAGAGAGTCTGTAAAATATGTGGACTCTACCTGGGTAAAATGTTTGTTCAGCAGCTCCTTTGAGATTGACCCGACTGTCCCTTAAGAAATGCATGGATTCTGTAGAATATATTTATCCATCTGTCCAACCATCCATCCATCCATCCATCCAGTAAACAGTAAATTTCTGTTTTAAACCATCCAGTTTGTAGTACCACCTCCCGCCCTTTCTATCTCCCTCCAAATCCATTGTTATTTTCACAAAAATTACTCAATACTTCCTGGGAATTTAGTATTTTGCAAAGCTCTTGGGGGTGGAGACATATAATGGCAAACTTCAGTAGTCTTTGCTTTTAGGGAAGTATAATGTAGATGATAAGACAAAGCATGAGATGTAAATACTAAGTGAACTGAACTTACAGAGATGCCATATGTCATTTTGGAGGTTAAGTCATTAATTGCTGAATATTCTGAGGAGGATATCACTGAATCAAGATGATAGCAAAATCCTTCAGAAAGGTATGGCCAGGATTGGCTCAATATCAGCTTTCTTAAGTTCTTGAATTCTGCTTATAATAATCTTTTTTTTTTTTTTAAATTGACACCCTAGCTTTGAAACCCTTGCAGTAGCTTGATCAGGCCTCACAGTATTCTGAAACTTCACATTTCCTCTGTCTCCTTGTGGATGATGGTGGGGCAATCACAGTGCCATGTATAGGCTCACCCCAGCCTGAGTTCTGAGGCCAATTCTCCTGTGAGCAGTGCCAAGTCACTCAAGGTCTAGATTGTCTCTGAATGCCTGTGACATTTTCATCAACTGGCTTGTTGCTTCCTACTTATAGCACTTCTTGCAGGAAATACAGACAACCTAGAAAGTGTAGGATCAGCCTCCTCTATATGGTTTCTGGGATCCCAGTGGTCTGTGCACATATGGGAAGATCTACTGTTTCACCCACTTTAGAGAGTTTCCCACCATCCTTTTAGTCAGTGTTTTTCTACTGATGCCTACCGGGATCTCTGATACCCTACACTCCCATCCTGGTCTAGCATTCATCCTTTCTGTTAAGATATGTTTACAGTATCCTTAAAATAATACCCTGGACGCTCCTCCTAGGTGCATCCCCTGCCAGTTCTTTCAGGCCCAACATCTCTCATTTTTTCTGTCTTTATGTCATCAATTATTTTGTGTCAGTTAATTTTACCTTTCCTATCTCCTCTTTCACTCTTGTGACCCCAGCTGGCTAATTGCATCTGCTAATTGCATTACCCTTACCTGTATCTTCATCCTCTCAACCCTAACCCAACACTAGACCTCAGAATCATCTGGAAGAAATCCAGCCCTCATCTACTTAATCTGAATTTTTGGCAATGGGGCCCAGTGGAGGGGCCATATATTTTTATTAGCTCCTCAAATCAGTTTGTTCATAGCCATTTAGAATATACCACCTCAGATCCTGGTTTCTTTCTCAATAGTCTCCCCCTCTGTTTTCATTTAGAGTTCTAAATACTCAGCCTTGATTGCCAACACCCAGGATCATTCCAGAACCAAGAGATTTGGACTTTTATTCTCTCCAAAGAAGAAATGGATTCTGTTCTGTTTTATGACACCACTGACAAGTTCAGATCCTCATGGGATGGAGCCAAATAGAATAACCAGAGTTGTATGGGCTTTTATAGGCTCAGGAATGACCTCTGTCTCTGTATTAGAAACCTATCCTCAGTTTGAGACACACAAATCAAATTTTTTTTTATGTATCAGATTCTTAATACCCTTTCATATCACAATCCTTCATAGCAATACCAACATGTAATAGTATGTCCATTTTATAATTATTTATTATACATTTATCTTTTCCATTACAGATTGATGAAAACAGGGTTTTTTGTTTATTTGTTTGTTTGTTTGTTTGTTTGTATAATGCACAGAACAGTGCCTGGCATATAGTAGTCATTCAATAAATATATGATGAATAAGTGAATAAATACATATCTCCACCTAGATCTTTCTTAGACACCTCCAATATAACATATCTAAAAATGAATTTATTATCTTTTCCCCAAATTTATCATCTGTGTAGGTTGTCTTTTTATTTAAATAAACTTTCTATTTAAGAATAATTTTAGGTTTATAGAGCCATCAATCTGTTTACCATCAGTATAGTTTTGCCTCTTCCAGAATGTCATACAAATAAAGTTATATGGAATATGGTTTTTCAGGCTGGCTTCTTTCACTCACTGATAGACATCCACGTTTTTACGTGGCTTATTAGTTCATTCCTTTTTGTCATTAAATACCACATTGTGTGGTCGTACCAGTTTGTTTACTCTTCACCTGTTGGAGGATGGCTTGGTTGCTTCCAGATTGTGGTGATTGTGAATAAACTGTTCTCAACATTCATGTGTATGTTTTGTATAAACCCAAGGTTTCAAGCCAGTTGGAATAAATATCTAAGAGTGCAGTTGCTTCCTAAGACTGGTTAGCTCCTGAAGAAATTGCCAAACTGTTGTCCAAAGTGACTACCATTTCATGTTCCTACCAGCGATAAATGAGAGTTTCTGGTGCTCCTCATTCTCACCAGCAACTGGTATTGTCAATTTTCAAAATTTTAGTCATTCTCATATATGTGCAGTGGTGGCTGTGTTGTTGCGATCTTCATTTCACTAATAGCAAATGATTTTGAGTGTTGGTTTGTCTTTTTGAGTGTTTGACACATATGTTGTACACCCCCCACCCTTTACCACCTGCTGTCCCCCCACTGTCTCACACACAAACTGTCTTTAAGGGAAGAGACTTGAAGTATATTATTTAGCTCTGTATTTCCAGTTCCCAAACAGTGCCTGACACAGAGCTAATTGACCATCTTGAAATCAAAGGTACAGATGGACAGATGTGTTCTTCAGAATAGAAGTAGTACCAGGAGTGCTTGGGTGGCTCAGTCGGCTAAGCATCCAACTCTTGATTCCAGCTCAGGTTGTGATCTCAGGGTGGTGAGATGGAGCCCCACATTGGGCTCTGTGCTCAGTGGGGAGTCTGCTTGAGACTCTCTCTCTCCTTCTGTCCCTGCCCCTGCTTGTGTGCACATAACACTCTCTCTCATAAATAAATAAATCTTAAAAAAATGGAAGTGGTGTCATATTTTGCCTGTTCAAGGCTTCATTAAGACATTGGTCATAGTATCCTGGTATACTTGCAGATATCAACTATGAAAAGCCAAAAATAAATATAAACCCCATTCATTCATTTATTCTCTACTGTTTACCAAACACTGTAGACTCAATGCTCCCACTTCAATCTCTCATGCTAGGGGTTAAAATTTGAGCTGCAGAATGTTTGCTTGCTTATTTGGTCTAACATGAGACTATGTATATTTTCGAAAATGACATGAGAATGAAACTCATCTCTTTCTTCATTAACAGACTCCACGTTGGGTCTCAGTGGAATACTGTTTATTGCTGTCTCCAAATTTAATGATAATCTCTGTGAAGATTGTATTCTGTTCTAGAATGTGAGTCCATAAGAGCAGGATAGTGAGTTTTCAGAAAGAAACACAAGGGCAGGAAAAAAAGATTCATCCAAAAAGCACACACTGAAACTATGCCAGACATCCATGCACATGCTCACAAATCCAATGATTTGCTCTGCCAAAAGTCACATGTGGACTCATATGCCTTCACGTAATTTCTTGACTACAGTATTACACAGGAGGAGACATGCAGAGAAACATACACACAGAGACCCTCAACACTCTTCTCTTTTAAAATCCCCAAAAGACTACCAGATCTGTGTTGGAGAATGTTAAATAACCTTGGAGGAGGGAGGAGGTACAGAGCATGTGAGTGCATTTTAACTGCCAAGCAGATTACACATTATGAAGCACGGAGACCCTGGTGAACAGCGACCAGGGGTTTTAAGATCTCCATCTTAGAGGACACACTGTGAGCCAAGCTCAGTGCTCCAGTGCAGTGGAACTTTGGCTCTTGGTTCATGTCCACAATTACCACCCTTACACTTTTACTATGTCTTAAGATTTTATCCCTGTAAGAGAAGAATTACCATGACATATTTGTCCTTTTCTGGAATGAGATGCTTCTGAGAGAACATATCAAAGGACTGCAAGGTGTCCATTAGTCCATCAGATGACTGAAGTTTCAAAGAGAGGTACAGGGAAGGGAGAAAAGTGGGAGAACGTGAAGGATTCCGTTTATAGGTGTAGCTTTGCTTCACCAAGACAGCCCTCATGTATCACATGACTCCATTTAAGATGGTTCCTTGTGAATAACTTTAATATTTCTTTGATTTGTTGGTAATCGTGATAATGTAAACTCCAATAATTTGTTCTTTTTATTTAAACTCATACCGGATCCAGAAACCTCTCTATCTGCTGGTTGCCCTAACTCTTATAAATCATCCTGAGGTGGCATAAGTGAGTTGTGGTCTCATGAAAAAAAGTCTTGTATGAATGGAATGGATTTTGGCACATTCTCTTTCTGTTCACCGCCTTTGCAGTCCTCCTCCTTTTAAGCCCGTGAGCTTTCTGTGCTGTTTTCCTGTCACGCTGTTACCATAAGCTCTCACTTGCGCATATCCTCATATGCTCAACACTTTCCTCCTTCTTCCCTTTGTTTACCTGTTCTTCCACCTGGAACGCTCTCCCTCCCTGTTTTTGAATGTACTGATTTAGCTTTTGGTTCTTACTGGATGAAGGCTCTTTTACCTCTAGGCAAGCTTAGTGTTTAGTGGTAGTGAAATCAGGCATTGGTCCTTGCCAAGGCACACTCATCTTTTATGGTCCTTAATCATTTCTATATTATTTTATGCTTGTATTTCTTGCTTCTCCCTGCTCCCATTAGATGTGTATTGTGTATGATTCATCATCTGCCAGAGCTCTTATCCTATATTCTGTGCTCCCTTAATATCTGTTGGATGAATGTAGGAATGAATGAACATACGTACAAATGAATGTATGAATGTTTATCCTGTGCCTTCTCCGGATCCAGTTCTCCCTTTCTACTCTTTATAGGTGACCGCAGAAGAGAGAAAATTCTCCCTATACTCATTACCCGGTTTGTCCAAGGTGACTCATACACCACTGAGTTACACCATCCAGTCACTTTTGAAACCAGGCTCCCATATTTATTTTTACTTTTGGAAAATCACTGTGCTCCTTCTCTTTCCCACAAATAGCTCCAGAACACAAAAAGACTGTCCTTGAGGCCTTAATGAATTAGGCATGTTAGGGAAGCCCATGTGTCAAGGAATTGCAGCTGGCCTCTAGGAACTGTGGACAGCCTGTAAAACCTGCGGTTGGCCTCTAGCCAACAGTCAGAAAAAAAACTGGAACCCTCAGGCATACAAATGCAAGGAAATGAGTTCTGCCCATGTTGTGAATGAGCTTAGATGTAGATTCTCCTTCAGTTGAGACTCCAGCTGAAAATGTGTCCTGACCAAAGTCTTGATTATAGCCTTGTGAGACCCTGAGCAGAAGATCCACCTATGTCATACCTAGAATTTTGATTCATGAAAACAGGTAATGAATGTGTGTTGTATTAAGCTGCAAAGTTTGGGGGGAATTTGTCATATAGCAATAGAAAATGAACAAAGTATTTTTGGTCAACCACATGATCTAGTAGCTGTTAACTTCAGACTTCTGTTTCATGACTAACAAGATCCTAAATGATACCTTTCCCCAAGGATTATATAGTATCCCACGACAATGGACTGTATCTTCTCATGTGTCTCTTCTTCAAGAAAAAAGTTTTCCAGAGTTACCTCTCCCTAGCTAGCAGTAGCTAATAATCTCCATCTCATGGGCCAGAATTGTGTCTCATATTCATTCCCAAGTTGACCACTGATATAGGGAATGTGGACATCATGATGATCAGCTTGGACTAATCCAAATTTATGTTCTGAGCCAAGAGAAAGCCCAGCCTCTTCTGTTACATGTAGTCACCTAGGAGTTGAACACAACTGACGTTTTGGTGGCAGGAAAGAAGGGGTAGATAACGATGCTTGACGGATAGTAACAGTGTAAGCCTCAGCAAGAACAATGGGGCTTCAGTTTTCCCATTTGTAAAAGTAGGGATCTGGACTAGTTCAAGGTCTATAGGAAGATCTGAACATTGATAGTTGCTTCCTGGAGTGTTGTGTTGAGAAGAATTTTGTGGCCATGCCTGGGCCATGTAGGGATAGATTACCAGTGTCTGTTGTGAATGGAGAAAGGAGAAATTATGCACAATTGTGATTCTAATATTTAAGGGCAACCATGATGAAAAAATAAAATTTATTATTTCAGGATGCAGATTACAGAATCAGACTGTATTCATATCTGGGCTTTACCACTCAAATGGTCACCAGCATTTTAGTTTCTCAGTGCTTTAGTTTTCTCAACTGTAAAATAAGGGTTAAAAATAGTAAGTGAGGATTAAATGAGATAATGCATGTAAAATTCTCAGCCCTGAGGTAAAATGTATGTGAGCTATGAGCACAGTACTTAATAAATCTTATCCACGGGCGCCTGGGTGGCTCAGTCGGTTAAGCGACTGCCTTCGGCTCAGGTCATGATCCTGGAGTCCTGGGATCGAGTCCCGCATTGGGCTCCCTGCTCGGCAGGGAATCTGCTTCTCCCTCTCCCACTCCCCCTGCTTGTGTTCCCTCTCTCGCTGTGTCTTTCTCTGTCAAATAAATAAATAAAATCTTTAAAAAAAAATTAAATAAAAAAAATAAATAAATCTTATCCACTATTCTTAGAGGCATAATGACCACCATGTTGATGATTTAAAAGAAAGATTTCTTGCACCAAGGTAAGATTTGCCGCAAATTGGTAAAAAACATTCCACTCAGGGCAGTTTCACTGTTGATAATACATTATTGATAGGCTTAGTTTACCTGGGACAGTCCGGTTTTGCCTAGTGTTCTGGTGTAATTATAATATTCCCTCTTTCACTTTCGAAAGTGTCCTGGTTTGGATAATGGACTTAGAGTGGCACTGGCTATTGTTCTTGCTAAGGTTTTAAGTCAGAAGAACTTTCCTAGGAATAGTTTCCTGTTGAAAACATTTCCATTTCTGGACTGTTTCCATGTTAATTCCACGGTCTGGTCATCAGGTGGAGACTGCTATGTAGAATTTAGTGCTTTATTTGATTATTTTCTTAGGTGGAATATTATGGCCAGGTAGAAAACTTCATTGTCTGTTTTAATCTTCACTAGTACTTGCAGTCTCACACTTAGACATTCATTCTTTGGCTTTTTCCCCCCCAAATTAAAATGCAGATACTCCTTCCCCAGAAGTGATTCATTAGAATTAAAACTGAGTAGGATGGGAACCTCATGTCAGACCTACTAAATCAAGAATGGTTTCCTATTCTGAGATATTTACCATCTTTTCTCAATTATGAAACAGTGTATATGGGGTATGAGCCATTCATGGGAGTGAAGTCTTTCATGAAATTCAAGAAAATCCCATATCATCGATACAAATGATATGATATCAAATGGAAGTATATCAAAGCGAATGTGAAGTATTATTGCAGGTGTAAATGCAAAGAAAGTGATTTGTCATCTTCCCACAAATAAATTGTGCTAAAACTGGCCATACATTAACCTAGATAGTATCTTACATTTCCTGAGATTGACATCAACTAAGGTTTCCTTGATCACTGCATATAAGAAAGGAAATAGGAAAGCCACATTTGAATAAGACACGAGCCTATATGGAGACTGTTCATTTTACACTAGAATATAGCGTAACCTCCAAAGCACTGAAGCAGGTAACTAGTAGTTCTACCAATTCACCTTTAGGTAACTGCCTTACACATTATATATATGAACATAAGTTTCGTCCTCCTCTTCTTAATTATATTTTATCATAATTATATCATGATGCCTATAAACTTGGAAAATTATTAGATTCCAGAAATGATTTAACAGCACATTTCATGCTCCTAATAAGCACACACTCTTAATCATCTCAATAAGAGAGATGTTAAATTCTACCCTTGCTCTGAATTTCCTACTGTCTCTCAAAGAAAAATGCCATCTCTTTGTCTCCAACTCTCCATGCACCTCAAAATTATTCATGGAATAGAAGGTGGACATTGGGGGGAAACCATGGGATATATAATTTGCCATCAATTTTCCTTAACCCTTAATAGACTTTACTTTCTCAGTCTTAATTTTAAGATGTAAAAACATATCATCTTCTGCTATTAAAGTATTAAACTTAACATTTTTCCTTAAAGAGATATCTCAAACATAGAGTAATCCAGTGTTTTTAAAAATATTAGGCCTTCCTTTTTGTGTAAATGCCACAGGCAGTGTGGGATCCTATGCTGGCTATGCATCCTATGTATTTTCTGAGTAAACATCTAGAGTTTGATATTCTGTCATCAGCATGTAGCTCATCACCTTAAAGGCATGATTAAACTAGGGAATCACAAAAACCATTGGTACAAAATACAGGCATATAAGCACAATAAAGGGAAATTTTCTGTCAAAGCAGTGCCAAATTAATTTGCCCCTCCATACTTAATCATGCATGATAGGTTTTATTGCTGCTTCTATAATCTTACTTTTATTAAGACTGCTATCAAACTCAGAATCCAAGGATTTTATTAGCACAGGTGCCTAGCAAATAAAAAACAAAACATATATATGCATAGAAATTGAGAGTCATAGCTAATGAGTTAATTTTTATTTTTGCCATTAAAGTTAGTCTACATATGTAGGAAATTCTTACGGTGAATACCTTAATTTCTTTACAATGGAAATATTATTAATTTTGGTATGTGTGTTCCTACTCCTTTTCTGCCCCACAATAACTCTTTAAAGAAAAATGCCCAAAAACCTCATTTGATGTAATTCCCTGAGAACCACCTGTGTGAAAAAATAAGGACCACACATGGTACATGCACTTGAAATGACAATAATTAGAACATTAAAATGACTATGATCAAAACCAAACAGAGCAGATACTAAAGACAGAGAACAGTGCTTAAATTTTCCCTTTGTGTTTAGAAACCCAGTACCTGGCTGGCGAGTGAATCAGACAAGTGAAGTGCTGAGGTGTCTTGGAAGAATTATTCCCCACCAACGTGATCCTCCTCCGCACTGCCCCTAAGTTACCCCAAATAAGTCAATGCAAGGACTATGCCCCTTGTGCAATAGCATCCTAAGACAAGATCTCAGAGATCAAACCATGAAACACTTAAGGATAACATAAGTAAGAAAAGCTCAGAAAATGTACAAATGGGATAAGGATGGAACAAATGGAAAAATATACCTATAGTCTTCAGTGGGAAGACAAATGTCATAGAAAAGTTCTAATGCATGTGCATTCCATGTAATTACAATTAGAATCTAAGCTTTGAGAGAGTTGAATAAAATGATTTAAAGAAAAAGTAAATGTGTGACAGTAGTCAAAAATGGTGTGAAAAGCAGCAAAGTGAGGGAAGACGTGCTTTAGGCAACATCACAGGGCACATTAGATAAATGTGGTAACAGCGTAACACTAGATGCACAGATCGGTAGAAGAGAGTAAAAATACAGGAAAAAATACTACTTTTATATAAACATTTACTCTATTTAAAAAAAACCCCAATAATCAATCGAGAGAGAAAAGATAGGTTACTTAATAAATAGGGTTGGCACAAATGGCTACCACACTGGATATCCAAAATTAATATTCACGTGAATTAATAGCTTTAGTATTTTTAAAGTGAAATAATAAATATTTTAGAATAAAATTATAGAAGACCACATATCCAGTCTAGAGGAAAGGGAAAATTTTTTAACCAAGACCAGATTGATTTTAAATAGCACAATGGCAAACAACATTATGGCACATCCGTACCATGAGATTTTATGTAGCTATTAAAAAGAATGAACTAGAGTTTTACCTGTTGGTTTGGAGGAATTTTTATGAGTATATGGCAAATAACAGAACAAGATGCAGATAGTAATATTATGCCATATAGGCAAAACACACAGACACACACACATATATATGTGTATGTGTTGGTAAGTGATCATAAGGGCTTGGTGAAAAATGTTAAAAAGAAACAAATTGCAATTTTAACACAGGTATAGATACTTGGCGGGGCCTGTCATAGAGGTGGGAGTAATATGGATGGGGGCAGGGAGGAGGAGGAGAAGAGGAAGGGGCAAAGCATCAGAAGTAGAAGAGCCAGCACAGGGGGAAAAAAAAAAAAAGCGACCAGCATGTGTTCTATGATGCCATTTAAGAATATATCTATATATATATATACATTGGGAAAAAGGGGTATTGTTTTTCATTTGGAAAATAGAGTTTTCTAATCATTACTTCCAGTGATATTTCCTTCCATAGGTCAGTCCTATACTGGCTTTCTGGAACCCCCACTCCTCACTGTACAGCCTCACCACAGATTCTGTATTTATCCTAATCTATGAAGCCTCCCATCATACCTCCAAAGGATGTTTTATGCACTAAGAATTACACTTGCAGCAGAAAGACTGCCCAAGGTTATGCTAACCCAACTTTCAATGTGCCAGTTAGAAACATATACATCATTTTTTCAACTAGCACATATTGAGTTCTGTCTTGTACATCACACAACTTTGTTCCAAATGCTCTGGGAACTACTAAGAAAAGTCATTTGGGGCAACCGTGTCAATCCCACCCTTTTATCAGCACTCATGCCCATCTCCCTCTCGGGGAGCCCCATCTCAGCTAGTGATTACTTATAATCTCACTTGGAAATGAAGCAAAAACACATAAAATATTGTAAGCAACATTAGAGTCAAAGAATAATATTAGATTCCTCAAAAAATTAAAAACAAAACTATCATATGATCCAGCAATTCCACTTCTGGTAATTTATCTGAAAGAAATGAAAACACCATGTCAAAGAGATATTTGCACCCCCGTGTTCATAGCATCATTATTTTCAATAGCCAAGACATGGAAGCAACCTCAGTGTCCATCGAAGGATGAACAGATAAAGATGTGGTATATATATGCAATGGAATATTATTCATCCATAAAAATGAAGGAAATCCTGACATTTGTGACAACATGGTTGGACCTTGAGGACGTTATGTGAAGTGAAATAAGTCAGACAGAGAAAGACAAATATTGGATGACCTCACTTGTATGTGGAATATGAAAACAAAAACAAAAAACAAAACTCATAGAAAAAAGAGATCAGATTTGTGGTTCTTGGAAGTGGGATATGGGGATGGGGAAATTGGATGAAGCTGGTCAAAGGTACAAACTTCCAGTTATAAGATACGTTAAGTACTGGGGATGTAATGTACAGCATGATGACTAGAGTTAGCACTGCTGTTGGTAGATTTGAAAGTTGTTTAGAGCGTAGATCCTGAGAGTTCTCATTAGAAGGGAAAAACATTTTGTTTTTTGTATCTGTATGAAATGACAGATGTTAACTAAACTCACTGTGATAATCATTTCACAATACATGTAGGTCAGGTCATTATGCTGTACGCTGTAAACTTATACAGTGTTGTGTGTCAATTACAGTGTTAGACAAACTTAGTGCAAACCTCTGTCTTCTCCATGGACCACCGTAATAACCTCCTAACCTGTCTTCCAGCTTCCAGTGTTGTCAGTGACCCTGGACTCCGATCTTCCTTCTATACATCTGAGTGATTCTTCGAAAATGTGTATTATATCATCTCTTTTTCCTGCTTTCGATCCTCCAATGGGTTACCTTTACTTCTAGAGGAAAATCTAGCGGTTGTACCTGCTTTTCCCTCTGCCTCTTTTTCTTACTTTATTTCCTGCTCTTCTCCCTAGCCCTTGCTGGACTTCAGCCACACTAACTTCCTTTATGTTACTTGAGCATACTATGCATGTAGACATCTCAGGACTTTTCTCTCTCATTTGAACATTCTTTGCTCATTTATTCACATGGTTTGACTTTACTTGGGTCTGGGCTCAATTGGTACTTCATTATAGAGGCCTTCCCTGATCATTGTACTAAAAGGATCATCTCTCTCCATAAATCTTTGTGCCTTTCTTCAGTTTTCTTTTTTTCCTGACATTTATAAATATCTCTGTATTTACCATCTGCTTCTTTTATTAGACCCTCAGTTCCTTCCAGGAAGGTAGGGATTTTGTCTTACTTATTGATGTTTCTTCAAAATCTAGAACACTGTCTGGAATAGAGTAAGTACTCAATAAATATTGATTGAATAATAGCAAAAGCCACCATGTACCTAAGTGTGGAATGAGCAGTGCTAGCCCATAGGCAGTCACTGCATGCTTGGAATTTCCAGAGAAGTCTCCAAGGAAGAATTTTTTTTTTTTTTTTTTTGACAGAGAGAGACACAGTGAGAGAGGGAACACAAGCAGAGGCAGAGGGAGAGGGAGAAGCAGGCTTCCTGCCGAGCAGAGAGCCCGATGCGGGACTCGATCCCAGGACCCTGGGATCATGACCTGAGCCGAAGGCAGACGCTTAATGACTGAGCCACCCAGGCGCCCCTCCAAGGAAGAATTTATACTTAAAGTTGGATGGGAAGAATGGGTGGGTAACCTTTTACTGATCAATTTACCTCCAAAAACAAATCAATACCCTGAAGTCCTAGGACATTACTGGAATGGCAAATCTTTAGATATGTCCTAAACAACCCTTTAAAGGGTTTTACACCCTAGCATCTGTTTTGACCAATTCAGGCCCAAACGCACAAGTAAACAAAGCAAAACTAAATGAATACTAAGGGATACATGATGCCTTCACTATATAAATCCTTCACTGGCTGGAGCCACGGATAGTTAAGCTTAGACATGAGGGTGCTGGCGGCATAGTAGGCCTCATTTGAAATGTTTTAGGGGACCGGTCCTGGCAAAACAAAGCCTGTGGTAGGGGCAAGTATAGTTTCTTTGAATAACAAGATTAGAAGAAACTTGGATTACTTCTTAAAGCAGTTCTAACACCAACCAACCTGGAAAGGGCCCATGATGCCCCTTGGCTTCTTTATGGGAGGGCTGGAGAGCTGCCCTGGCGTCCGCGGACAATGTCTTCAGGGATGTGTCAGGGTGGGTCCCTTGGAAGTCATGCTACAGTGGATTGTGTTTGTATTCTGCACTTCCCATTCTCTCTAATTGTAGAAATCAAGTTTCCAATTCTGCTGCAGTCATAACAGGGATATGTGCTTTCATTATGTTTAAATACCCCCACTGCGAACACATATTTTTGGAGAAATGTTCATTGAATTTGGGAGATAGAAGGATATAATGGAAAGTGCATGGATGCCAGAGTTCGACTGTCCTGTCCTTATGCCTCAACACAATGTAATAACAGTGTGTTCTTGGGGAGGTTACTTAACTTTTGGTAGCCTCACTTCTTTTTCATTAAAACAGGAATGATTTTAAAGATAGAATACCTAGCATAGTATTTGGCCCATGGCAGGAATTCATTAAATGTAGTAGTAAAATAATAATAGCTATTATTTATTAAGCATTTATTATGAACTAGAAATCAAAAAATATTTTACATTCATTTTATCCATCAATCCTCAAAAAATACTATGAAACGAGTATAGTTATTATCTTCACTTAACAGACTTAACTAGTCTGGAAACTGAGATTCCAAAAAATTTAAATAGCTTTTTCAAGCTCACAAGCAAGAAAGTGGTAAAGCCTGGGATTAAATCCAACAAGTATGACTGAGCTTAAATCAAAGCTTGCAGTCACTCACGCTTCCTCTCCAAGTAATACGAAATTTTTATTAACAATAATAATTAAAGTGGTATATTACTATTATGCATCAAGCACATTGGTTTGACCACATAGAAAAATGGAAGGAAAATAATTAACCAAATGGCCAGAGTTTATTGAGTTACTCCTATGTTCCAGGTACTGTCCTTTATATATATTTTCTCACTTAATCTTCACAATAACTCTGAGGTGGATATTATTTTTATGCATTTTACAAATGATGAAATTGAGACTGAGAGAGGTTAAAGCACTTGCTTACAGTCATTGTACAACTAAGAGCCAAGGTTGGAACCTCATGCCCATGTGAACGAGAGGGAAGGAAGAATTATGGCTGAAAGAGGTGGAGGGGATGACTAGAATTGTGGCGGGAGAAGTTAGGGCCAGTGTGGTCAAGGGCATTGTGTGCCTTGCTATGGAGCTTAGTCTTTATTCTGAGTAATAGTTTGAAAACAGAATTAACATGATCAACTAAGATAGATTTTTAAAAGATCTCTGAGATCAAAGTAGCAGATCGACTTGGATAGTGCAGTGTAGCATAGAACTATTAGTGGGCTGTCTAGATCCCAGTAATCCCATTTCCTCCTCCTGGGAGCAAAGGAGGACTGCATTTCCTAACTTTCCTTGCAGTTATGTTGGGTCCATGTGACTGAACTCCAGTATAAGTGATGTACGCTCTTTCCAGGTTTGACTATGAATCTCCCTGGACAATCCTCCCCACTCTTGTTTCCCCTTTCCCCGATGACAATGGTGGTCATATACAGAAGATGGACTCCTGACTTATCAAGGAAGAGCTTTCCAGCAGAACCACTGACCTTCATTGCTCTATGCAACATTAATTAAAAGAAGCCACTGAAATCAGGAATTTTGTTTGTTACAGTCAATCCTTTACCTTTCTAGCCTATCTTGACTAAGTAATATTCTGTATTGTCTTCACAGGAGGGAAAGTACTTCCTAGGGAATGCATGAGCAATGGAGTTGGGGAATGAGAAAGGATTGTTTCCCTTAGAAACCTAAGATTGATAAGGCACACAGTCTTGATCACATTTTTTCTGCTGAGTAGGCAGGATTGTTGTTTCTAGGACTTGTTAAGATGCTTTCTAAGAGCAAAGTGTTTTGATTCTGTTGATGTGATAGTCAGCCCCCAAGACGGCCCCCAATAATCCTTGCTTTCTGATACTCATGCTTTTGGGTAGTCCTCTTTACATTGAATCAGGGTTGACCTATGTGACAAATGGAATACTGTGGAAATGATAGTATTTGGCTTTAGGTCATAAGATGTATTACAGCTTCTACTCCGACCTCTTAGATTATTCACTCTAGAAGAAGCCACATGCCATCCCAGGAAGACACTATGCAACCCCATGGAGAAGCCCATATAGAGAGGAACTGAGGTCTTCTGTCAATATCCAGCACTGACTTGTTAGCCACATGAGTGAGCCACATTAGAAGTGGATCCTCCAGCCCCAGTCAAGCCCTCAGATGATTGCAGCCCCCAGACTCTTGAGTTGTCTAGCTGAGGTCCCAGATATTGTGAAACAGACAGGCCATCCTCACTGTGCCCTTACTGAATTCATGATCTACAGAAACTGTGAGAAATGTTAACTGATTATTACTGTTTAAAATCAGCAGATTTTAGGGCAATTGGTTATATTGCTGTATACTAATACAGCCACCAGAGCAGCTCAGGATAGTATCAAAGATGACCCAAGCAGGATTCCCATGCACAAAGTGACTATGGAGGCCTGATTCTGGGGTAGTAAGCCTGTCTGCCTCTGGTGTGAACTTCGGGCTTCTGGGGTAGTTCTTCAGCAGTGCTGAAGTGGGGGCCACCTTTCCTCTAATGATACTGCCGAGTCTAGGAGTTCCTATTCCAGGACCCACTACACCAGATAATGCTTTGTTCTCTGTAACTGGAGAAAGAACCTGGGGCACCTTCTCCCTTTGAATGATGAGATTTTTAAGTGGAATGGCAAGACATTTCTTTTAAGGTGTGATGCTGTCATTTTATTCCCAATTTGAATTATCTTCAAAGTCAAATGTAATTAGAAGGAGAATGTTAGCTTGTTTTAGAGACATGTTTAGAGACTTTGGCCAATCCATCGTCTTTCTTACACAAATTGCATTTGGGTGGTCATGCAGTCTTATGGTGAAAATGCCACTGGATTGAAAGTCAAATGACTTTGTCTCAAGCCTTGACCATAGCTAGATAATCTTCAACAAGCTACTAAATATTTCCCTGTCTACAAGGTTCAAGAGATGCTGATGATACCTATATATAAGGAATAAGCTTATTGGGAGAGTGAGTGTAGACAGTATAGTAGGACTATGTGGTAAAATAGAAAAGGTGTTATCAATATTTCGTTCAAAGGATATATACTAAGAGTGTATTATGGCTCAGGCACTATGCTAGGCTTTGGAAATGAGCAGTAGACATCAAATGTTATGCCTTCATAGAGACTATACTATATTTCAGGTAAAGTATATAATTTTTTTTTTTTGCTGTCAAAACAAATGACCACAAACTCTGTTGCTTAAAACAATGGAAATATATTATCTTACAGTTCTGTACGTGTGAGAGGTCCCACACAGGTCTCACTGGCTAAAATCAAGGTGGAAAAAAAGCTGCCTCCTTTTCTGGAGGCTCTATGGGAGAATCATTGAATTGCCTTTTCCAGTGTCTAAGAGGCTCCCTACACTCCTTGGTTCATGGCCTCTTATCCATATTTAAAAGTAACATCATAGCACCTTTCTGACCAGTCTTCTGTAGTCATATCTCTGTCTCTGCCTCCCTTTTCCTAATTACAGTGAGCCCACCTGAATAATCCAGGATAATCTTCCCATCTCAGGGTCCTCAAATTAATTATATTTGCCAATTCACAGGCTCTAGAGATTAAGATGTGGATGTCTTTGGGCGCTATTATTCTGTTTACCCATAAAGCACAGTTTAGTTGAGTTAGAAATGCTCTTCAGTTTATGTTAATATAATGAAAACCATGCAACACGGCTATGATTTTATTGTTGTTGTTTTGTTTTGCACCCTAAACTTATGCCTGACTTCCAAGGAGAATTATATTTTGATTAAGAAATTATTCCTTCCCAATTCTATCTAGAATTTTGCAGTTGTGTTTTCTTTCTTTACACTATTGGGAGGTTGGGGTGAAAAAAAGAACCTGATAGCCAGAGGAGCAAACCCAAATCCACTTATTATTTCTATGTAAAGCCTGGGTGCATGATATCTTATTCATTGACCTGGATCAGAACCAGTGTTGAAATCTCATTGCTGAGATGCGATGCTGTGACCCTGAGGAATGAATTTAGTTCAGCACAGACAAGACCATCAGTGACAGTCACTGTCTATTTCTGGCATATTAAATCAAGATTTTTAGAGTGTCAGAATCTGTTATAACTTGGATTGAAATATGACAACCTGTCAAAAAATTTCCACAACTGATAACATCCCCTTGAGGTTAATAGACAAAATTATATAATGGCATAATTTGTGTAATATAATTCATAAATTCCTTGTTACCAAGTCTCAGGGGTGGGATTTTATAACTATGTAGTCAGTGTTACTGCACCACTCTGTAATACTTGATCCCTTATGCTCGAAACATACTTACAAAATATAGTGAGACACATTTCAAATCAAGTCAGCGTGATCCAGGCTTGAAGGTAATGGACAAAGCACGACACGCATCGCCAGGTGTTGTGGTGGGTACATTAGAGGCATAAATGATGGCTCCTGCTCTCGGAGAGCTTGAAAGCTTATTGCTGTAATGATGTAAACACAGAAAACAGCTGAAGAACATTACAGGTTAATATACTCAAGCCTGCTGTAGACCAATGAACTACGGAAGCGCAGTGGGTTCTGAGTGATGTGGGAAAGTCTAAAGGGATGTTTAGACTTGACATAGGATTTGAAAATGGGGAGTGGGACACTCAAGTGGAAGGGACTTTATGAGCAGAGTCCCCAAGATCAAAATAAGAATTTGATGTACAAAGTAATTTAAGATTATCAACCTGGAAGAAAGGAGAGGGAGCTGTGAGATACAAGACTGGATAGCGTTTGGACTTTTCTCTTTGTGCCCGTGTTCGTGTGTGTCTGTGTGTGCATACTTGTGTTGTCTGCATGACATCGACTCAGAGCTCAGTGCTGTGGCACAGCCAAAGGAAGGACATGATGCTAACAAAGACAGTGGTAATAGATAGTTTCATTGAATGTGTGCTAGGCATTTACATGCATTATCTCAGTTAATTGTCAGAACAACCATACGAGGTAAGCATTACTAATATCTTAGGTTTGCATATTAAAAAAAAAAACAACTGAGGCTCAGAGAAATTAAGTCGTGAGCTCATGGCACACAAGTAGCAAGTGACAGAGCAGCGCTTCTAATTCACTTTATTGGTCTTAGGGGAATCCATTTCCTTGAAATAGTGCTAATTATTAGCAAAACAGTCTGTTCTGCTGCAATGCATTTTTGGTTCATATGCTATCAGTAGAAGGGAATAATATCAGTATGCTGAGAAAATCATGTTGGTTCTTACATGATTTTCCTCTGTGTGTTTATAGTTTGAAACAATTAGGAGCAACCTTTCTCATACTTTAAAGAGACAGCATTGGCTGTATATGATTTCAGAAAAAAAGTTGAAAATCCTGCAGAGGTGCCTTCCCTGAGAGCAACGAGTGTCTGGTTTACTGGGTTACTTGACTTCACTTTTTACTTAAATAATCTTAAATAAAAGATAACATAGTAGATCCTCTTTTGCACCTTGATTTTTTCCTTCACTTTATCATGTATCTTGGAAATCACAACATATCAGTTCACAGAGATCTTCAATTTTTTTCTTTTTTTGGTACAGGGACATAGTGCTCCACTGTGTAAATGTATCATAGTTGTTTCTAATCAGTCTCACATTTTTGGACATTGAGTTTGTACCCAGATCATACTATTTAAAACAATGACGTGGGGCACCTGGGTGGCTCAGTCATTAAGCGTCTGCCTTCAGCTCAGGTCATGATCCCAGGGTCCTGGGATCGAGCCCCACATCGGGCTTCCTGCTCTGCGGGGAGCCTGCTTCTCCCTCTCCCACTCCCCCTGCTTGTGTTCCTGCTCTCGCTGTCTCTCTCTCTGTCGAATAAATAAATAAAATGTTTAAAAAAAATAAAAAATGACATAATCAATAACCCTTTGCACGTGTATTTTAAAAATATTTTTGGAGATGTATCATTAGTGTAATTTCCTAGTTTTGCTAGATATGCCAGCTTCTCCTCAACAGGGTTGTACCCATTCACATTTCTATTTATCCCCATACATAAGATTGCCTGGTTCCCTACCTGCCAACAAATTATGTTGTCAAGTTTTCAAAATTTTTGATGGGTGAAGTAACTCAGAGTAGCTTTATGTTGCATTTCTTACTAAGAGTGAAGTTGAATTTTTTTCTGTATATTTAGGACCTAAGTTTTACTTTTTTTGGTGATTTGTCTATTCATATCTTTTGCCCATGATTTGGGTCCTTGTTTCCTCAATTTTTAAGATTACACATGCACATATAGACATATATTGGGATACACACACACACACACACACACACAGTGTTTCCTTTTTCTCTGTCATATATTTTGCAAATATTTTTTACTAGTTCACCATTGGCTTTAGCTTTGTTTATTGTGTTTTGTGCTGTGCAAAGTTGTTTTATGTTTATATAGTGAAATTATTACTCTTTACTTTTTATTGGCTCTGTATTTAAAACCAAAAGAAACCCCTCCCCTCTCCTGACTATATCCAATTTATAAAGGAATTTCCTCTATACGTGGTGTCGGACCTACAGTTAGATCTCAGACCACTTGGAATGTATTCTTGTTCATCATACAAGATATCCATCTAATTTACCGCTATTTCCAAATAGTTATTCCATTGTTACAGCACAATCTTTGTGATTTGAGACGCCACTTCCATTATATTCTACGTTCCCATAGGTACCTGTCTGTTTCTGGACTTTGACTCCTCTCCACTGTTCTATCTGACTACTCATGGGCCACTACTACATGGTTTTAATCATAAATGTTTAATTTGTATTTAAAGACAGGTTGAGGTAGTGCCCCACTCGGTTTTTTTTTCACAGTGTTTTCTTAGCTATTCTTGCATGGTTATTTTTCCATATAAATTTTTGCATCAACAAAATATCTGGCTTCATAATAAAGATGGTCTGGTTTCAGAATTAAGATTTTCTAGTTTCGGGGCACCTGGGTGGGTCAGTCGGTTAAGCGTTTGCCTTCGGCTCAGGTCATGATCCCCGGGTCCTGGGATCGAGTCCTGCATCGGGCTCCCTGCTCTGCAGGAAGCCTGCTTCTCCCTCTCCCACTCCCACTGCCTGTGTTCCCTCTCTCACTGTCTCTCTCTGTCAAATAAATGAATAAAATCTTTAAAAAATAAAAATAAAAAAATAAAATAAATTTCTAGTTTCATAACAAAGGTTGTTTATATTCTTACATTAAATTTATGTGTATCAAATTTATAAGTTAACTCAGGAAGAATTAATATTTTAATGCTGTGGAGTCATCCTACATAAGATAAAGAAATATCTTTGTAGTTCTGTTTCTGTTATGACTTTCAGGAATATTTTAAAGTTTTCATCACATAGGTTTTACACATCTCTTTTTAAGGATGTTCCTAAATAATAAAAAATGTATTTTTTCTGCCAGAATGTCCTCTCTCTTACTGTATATGCAGGCTGTTAATTTCTGGGTGTGACCTTTATATCCTGCTACCTGACTGAATTATTTCACTGTTTGAGTAGTTTTATCATTTGATATTCTAGGCTTTTCAAATTACTATCATATCATCCTCAAAAAATGGCACTTTCCACCACACTAATTTCTGTGTCTCTAGTTGAATTTTTTTGTGTATGTGTATTGACGAATGCCTTCTATACAATAAACAGCAGCATAGATGGTGGGCATCCTTGCTTTGTTGGCTAATTTTGATGGAAATGCCTTTATTTCCCCCTTAAGTAAGATGCTGGCTTTAGGACTAAGAGGTGTGTGTGTATGCATATATATATACTTTTTCCTTTTGTGTTTTTTTTGTTTTTTGTAAGAGAGAGAGAGAAAGTGAGGGGAGGTGCAAAGGAGAGGGAGAGAGAGAATATTAAGTAGATTCCACACTCAGCACAGACCCTGACACAGGGCTCGATCTCACGACCTTGAGATCATGACCTGAGCCAAAATCAAGTCAGACACTTAACCGATTGAGCCACCCAGGTGCCCCTGTTTTTTATTGAGATGAAGGATGAATTTTATCAAAAGCTTTTTCAGGATCTGTGAATTATTATCATTTGTTTTTCCTTGTGCTAGTATTTTTACTCAGATTATTATTTTGTTGTTGTTGCTTGGGCTCAATTACAAAGTTTTGTACTTTTAAGTGGTCTGTCCCAATCTCATTTTTTTTCCTATCACCCTCTGTGTTTTTAATGCATGCCTTTGCAGAGTGCTATATTTTTCTACAGGAGCCTACAGTTGATTCAGGGAAATTTCATAGAGCATAGAGGTATAGTCAGTCTTAACTTTCAAATCTTAAATAAATATGAGAACACTAGTTTTGTTTTGCTTCTTGCCAAGGAATTCATTTTCCCAGGTTGATAGCAATCAGAGAGTTTGGTTTTATAACTCTTCCTCCAAAAAATTTATTTCCATTTATATTCATTAAATTAACCCAGGGCTCAACTTATTAACTAAAATGGTAATACTTTGCCAGGTGATATTCTACACAGTGAGACACAGAGAGAGAGATTGAGATGGAGAGAGAGAGAAACGGATGGAGATGAAGATGAGGAGGGTGTGGGAGGGAGAGAGAGAAGCAAAGGTGTTTAAAATATGATGTAACATAAAAAGTTCCTGACTACTAATCTTTGAATGGATTGGAACCAATGTGACACTATGGGTGTGAGTTGCTTTTCAGTGTGACCTATAAATACTTCCTGATATCTATTAGCAAGCTTTGTCCATGTACTGGGAGACATGCAGTGCCCTGATGTTTCATTCATTTTTATCTACAATGAAATTACTTCTCTTCACTCTTGGCCCATGAGCAAACATCATCTCTCCCTCTCAAAGAAGTGGGAAGCACAGATGTCCCCGAACGTGGTAGCCCAGCGTTGTCAACTTCTCTCAGGTCCTGGAAACCAGCCCTGCTCTCTTCCTCTGGACAGGTGATGGATCTGCCCATCAGAATCTGGGGAGGCCCCCTCCTTCCTGGCACCACGAGAGCTTTTCTCTTTTTCACTTTCACTAGTGCTTTTCACTTTTGTCATGATGCAAAGAATGGAAAATGCATCAGAGGACCTAGAAATTATAATAATTTATGTGTGTAGCATGTTTTACAGGCCACCAAGTGCTTACAAACATGTTATCTCATCGGACAAATTGCTTCAACAATCTGTGAGGCAGGCAGGACAGGTAGTTTCATTTATATTTCAGAAAATAAGTAGCTGAATCTTAAAGAGGTGAAGGACAGAGGGAGGATTAGAAACCCGGTCAAATTATTAAACTTGTTTTTTCTTTTCACTAATCATTTCTGTCTCTCTGAGGCCTTCGCAAGACATTTAACTTCAGTTTTTAATCAACAAAGTTGATGGTGGGAGGGAGGGAAGGAAGGATTAGATGATTTATAGTGTAGCTTCCAGTTCTAAAAAACTGTTTCCCACTACAGCACACACACACACACACACACACACTTCTCATAAATGCACCATCCTCCTTATTTATACCATCATCCCTGAGTTCAAACCCTCATAATCTCTCACTGGAAATATGATAACAGTCTCTCAGTTAACCCCTTCACCTCCACTTTGGTCCCCTACAACCCATCTTCTATGTTTACAGCCATGATAATTCTTTTTTTTTTTTTAATTTTGTTATGTTATGTTAGTCACCATATAGTACATCATTAGTTTTTAATGCAGTGATCCATGATCCGTTGTTTTCGTATAACACTCAGTGCTCCATGCAATACGTGCCCTCCTTAATACCCATCACCGGGCTAACCCATCCCCTCTCCCCCCTCCCCTCTAGAACCCTGTTTGTTTCTCAGAGTCCGTAGTCTCTCATGGTTCATCTCTCCCTCCGATTCCCCCCCCTTCATTTTTCCCTTCCTTCTCCTAATGTCCTCCATGTTATTCCTTATGTTCCACAAATAAGTGAAACCATATGATAATTGACTTTTTCTGCTTGACTTATTTCACTTAGCATAATCTCCTCCAGTCCCATCCATATTGATGTAAAAGTTGGGTATTCATCCTTTCTGATGGCGGAGTAATATTCCATTGAATATATGGACCACATCTTCTTTATCCGTTCGTCTGTTGAAGGGCATCTCGGCTCTTTCCACAGTTTGGCTATTGCGGACATTGCTGCTAGGAAATTGGGGTGCATATGGCCCTTCTTTTCACTACATCTGTGTCTTTGGGGTAAATACCCAGGAGTGCAATTGCTGGGTCATAGGGTAGCTCAATTTTTAAATTTTTGAGGCACCTCCACACTGTTTTCCAAAGAGCCATGATAATTCTAAAGCATAGTCCTGACCCTGTTGTTCTGAATCCTCAGACTCAAGCGATCCTTGTTTGTCTTCAGAGCCAACTCAAGCCTTTAGCCTGGTGAACAAGACTGTCTTCTTACTTCTCCTCTTACACTGTGTTCTAATTCTAGACATACTGATGGTTTACTTAATGGGACTGCATATGGTGCAATGCCCCCATGCCTCTGCCGTGCTGCTCACTGTTCCTGGCACACAACTGACAATCAAAAAAAATGTTCTTGGAATAAATCCAGCTTTTGTTTCCTGGTTCACCTCTGTATCAAAGGTAGGCAGTTCTGAATGCATTTGCCAGAACAAGGAATGAAATATGTAGCTTTGGAATGAGAAAGACGGTTGGGCCATGCAGGGTTTGAGCTCCTGATGACTCTGGCCTCATTACACCCTCAAGAATAACATCTTCTGATTAGCTCATGGGCACTACAGTGTCCAGGAGTGTGTTAAATGGTAGGCTTAACTCTATAGTCACGAATATTGTTTGAGTTGTGGAAATAATAATGGCAAAAAGTTATATACTGATTACTAAATGCCAGACATTTTTCTTAGCACTTTACATAGTTTGACTCATGTAATCCTTGTAACAAAGGCATGGTTTAGAGGCTATTGTTATACCCATTTTATGGACAAGGAAAATGAAGCACAGAGAAGTTAAGTGCCCTGCCTGAGGTCACACAGTTAGTGGAAGGCAGAGCTGAGACTTAAAACCAGATGGTCAGGCTCCACAGAGTCTATGCCTTCCCTGCTACATTCAACTGCCTTTCTAGTAGGCTGTGTACACCAAGGGCAAATAATGACAATTGTATCACAGGGTCCTGAGGATCAAATAAGACACTACTTGTGTAAATTCCAGTACAGTGCTTGGCATACTGTAGGTCCTCAGTAAACTGCTGATGAATTTAAAGAAAGACAATAAATTCACAGTTCTGCTTATCAATAATAAATATAACCATGATGCATATTCTTACCCCAGGTTTCATTTTTAAAACTAATAACAGCATCTAATAATGGGATTTTAAATTCCCTAACTCTAGCTCGTGTGAATGAAGAGCATGCACTAAAGGTTGTCGCTTCACCTCTGTGAGATGTGGAGTTGAGGGCCTTAGCAGAGTAATTCCAACCCCCACACACAGGTTCATCTCAGGACACATCTACCGAAAGTGGACTAACGTACTTCAGCATAGCAGTTCTCAAACTTGTTTCTCCCAGGACCCCTTTACAATCTTGCAAATTTCTTTTAATGTCTAATCCTGTACTCAACTGTTGGATATCACATGTTGTGCAGATTCTTGAAAATTCTGCTCTATGCTTGTGAGAGAGAATTAAAAAAAAATCTTGGTAATTCTTATAAAAATGTGTGACTTTGCCAGTACTCTAAAAGGGTCTTCGGGACACTTAAGGGTCCCTGGATCCCACTTTGAGAATCATGGTTTAGCTGATAGTAAATGTTTCACAAATTCATATTTAATACAGCAAGTTGACACATTCTACCTTATATATAGCATGATATCATTCCTTGAGCACACATTCCATCCAGTGCTCACAAACTTCTAGAAAATACATACTATTAGACCTCCTTTCCCATTTGAATAATTACACTCACCATACACACATCTGTATGGATGAAGAAACGGAGGATCGATAAGGTTAGATAACTTGCCCAAGTCACATAGATAAGTTGAATAGACAAGATTTATTCTCAAAATTTTCAATTTAGACTTAATTTCAAGCCTAGAATTCTTTCGAGAAGGAGTTTAAATGCCACCCCAACAACCCTGAGGTTTGGATCTACATACACCATTCATATCACAGCTTCAACTGAATGCTAATTGGTTTAGTTAAACATTTACTGGATTTATGGATTTGTCAGATCAGTTCAAACAAATAAAAGCTGATTTTGCCCCAAGACACACCCTCAACCTTCATTTTTAATTATTTTCTGTATTTGAGATCCATTGGTGTTTAGCAGGAGCAAAGCAAGGGTAAATATGCAGTGAGACTAGGAAGAAGTTTGAGGGCAGTAAAAACCCAAATAGTAGATGAACAAAGTGTGCTAAGCGTTAACTCTAGCCCATCATCACCCAAACCAAGAGGAATGGATGCTGGAAGGAAGATGGCTCGTGTATCAACCCAGCAATTTCATGGATCACCGTCACTAGTCCTTCCATCACAACTGGATGGCCCCCCAGTCAAAGAGTCAACCCAGTTGGCATGTGGCAGAATGACAGATGCTGCTGATGAATTTAAAGAAAGACAATAAATTCACAGTTTATTGGTTTGCTTATATTTCCAAATTTTGGGATCATATAGAATCTTTTTGGTTTGATCTGAAATCACTGTTTGGGGAATTCAGAGGAAAAAGAAACCATTTTTGCTTATCCATTCTGCAATTGAAATAAGTGATAAAGGGAGGAAAGAAAAATCAGGGAGGTTTCCCTTCCTCACCCTGGGCGCAGGTTTACTGAAAAATTTATCTCTGACTATGAGCCAGCACTATAGATTCCCTTGTGGGAGATGCCTTCAACTCATTTAAATTTGTCAGACTGAAGAATTGTGGCACTTTTATAGTTGGGGAGGAAAAACAATGGATCTTTATTTGTCTGCTACTCTTAAGTATGGTTATATATGGAAAGAAACAGATTTGGGAGGGGGAAGGCCAAAGAGTATGACTTTTACTTAGTTATTTAGAACAGAGCACATATACTCTAAGAGAAAATAGGGTATCAACTTTAGAGGGTGTGTGTGTGTGTGTGTGTGTGTGTGTGTGTAAACAGTCATTAACTTTGTGGACAAAAAGTAGGACTTTACTTGAATGCTGTTAGAAATGATTCATAGGTGCCTGCTTAGCATATTTTCTTGGAAAATCGAATTAGGAGGAACATTAGGATTTTATTTGTTAAAATCAAGATGCTTAAAAATAAGAAAGACTTTATTTCATCACTTTGACACACGCTTTGCCTGCGTGAGGCTATCCTCATCTTTGTTTCGTCCTTGATAGTTTTTGGCACTCATGACTTTTTTCTACTACTTTCCATTAGAACCAATTCCACAGCCCAATAGACTGTTAAGAAAGTTTGAGGGTTTTTGTTTTTTTATATACTGATTCTTTCCCTGAAATTATTCTTTTTTTAAATTTAGTATTTCTCCATCCAGTTATATCTCCCTTTAGTTATGCTTTAGTTATGCCTAAATAATTCTTTCTCCACTTTAGTTTTCATACCCTTAGGATATTTTAAACAATCACTATGTCTCTCATCAACTATGCTTTTAAGCTGGAAAGGGCAGCCTTATTTACCGATGATGCTATTTGAAAGCCAGTGTTTGTAAATAGAAGTTCAGGATTGGAGGACTTAGAGCATTGGGAATAAAATTGTTTGTTTATTTGTTAATTTGAAAATTTATTTTCATTTACTTCTTTGTGGTGCCAAAGGGGAAAAAAGACAGAAAAAGGTATTTGCTCTGAAAACTGCAGAAGAAAGTGTTTGGCTCACTGCATTCTTTGTAATTCTATGGACATTTTCTCAGAGTGGAAGAATCAAGCTTCATAATATTTCTTTATGAAAAGTTATCCTATATGTTTTCTGTAAGAACTAAAAAGACTGCAGAACAGGTTGGAACTGATTTACAAAGAGCTCTTAGTGCATCTGAGAGGTGAGGAATTAAAAAAGAAACAACTATATATATATATATTTCTGAAAAGTTGCTTCAGGTAATATGTAGTTTATTAATTACTTCACTAATACAACAATATTTGAGTTCCTTATATGTGGTAAGTACTGGAGTAAGAAACAATAAGAAAGTCAGGGATTCTGCCCTTGAGAAGGGCATTGTGTAGTAAGGAATGAAAACAGGTAAACAGATAATAAAAATGCAAATGTAATAAGTGCTAAAATAAATGAGCAAGGACAATTTGGAATTTTAAAAGTCCATTATTCTGTAGGTAAAGTGAAAAATTCCAAAGAAATAGAATTATTACCAATTCCTCCCATCTATTTTCTAAATTTGGAGATCTACATACTAGATGTTCTTAAAGGGGAGGGTAATGAAATGGTTTACAAGGTATTCAGTTTCGTGTTCTTATTAGAACTGGAGCTTTGTACGTAGGAGTTAACGTAAAAATTACATAAAATAGGAAGAACCATCCTAAATAGACTATTTAAAAATTTGGTTCACAATTCAAAGAAAGTTTAAAAATGTTATTTAAAATGCATCATAGCATCATGGTAGAGAGAACTAGTCTTATTCGCAATATCATATTGCATTAAATTAAGAGTTTGGTGTCATGGCAACCAACTAATCTATATGTAGAGACAACCCATTGGGAACATGGGACAGTACTTAGGATTACGTTCACCATATTCCATTTAGATAATCCTGTTTTTAAAGGCTAGATATTTAAGACACTCATTCCCACTCCAATTACTTTTTTCCATGTCCTGACCAAAATCAGGTTGTTTTGCCTCTGGCTTGAGCAGACCATTTGTAGGTAAATTATTAATTGATTGACTGGATTATCACAAGATGAATAGGACTCAGTATTAAGTTCATTGAAAGTAATAGGGATGAAAAACAGTTGGTATAGTTTCTTTGACATCGAAGCATCTAAATGAAAATAATATTTTAAATAGCAGTATTTAGTCACTATGCTAGTTACTAAATTGAAAAAGTTGCATATTGTTTGATAGAATAAAACTCTGACTTCAGCCCAGGTCAGGCCAAAATAATAGCTAATTTCCAACTTTTGATACATTTATTAAGATATAATAGTGATATTTTCACAGGTTCAGAACACTGTCTAAGACATAGGACTACCATGGAAAAGTTAAATTTGTATTGATCTACCAAAATAATTTAAATTTCTGGGGCAAAGTTAATTAGAGGTCTTTGTGATTAAGAGCTTTTGGAATATGTAAGGGTAAAAAAATAAATTTAACGCTTTGGAAGATGGTGTTTAGCATTAATGAGGATGATTGTTATATTGCGACTGGTTAATATTGTTATCTATATACTCTTTACCATATAGTAAGCAAGTGTTCTAGGGGTAGTTTGGCAAATAGTTTAAAGAGTAGTTTAAATAGGTTTTAGGGTCTGAGCTTTTTCATCTTAAATAATGGGGAATAATCATTCGTGCCTTGCAGGATTGCTCTAAGGATATAATGTATAATATATGACATACACAGAGACTGGTTCATAATGAACTCTCAATAAACAGTGGCTGCATTTCTCGAAAATATCTTTCTCAGGTGCGGGTTAGCCTTTTACTGAGGCCCAGTTTCTTGCCCCAAGTCATAAAATTCAGTGTTATTTAGAAAGCACTTTAAACTCCTATGAGAGGGTAAAGCCTATAGGGGAACTGCTCAGAGGGAGACTCTCCTACTCTCAAAGTTTGAAGTCACCCTCACCCACATCAAAATCCTAGACCGAAGCCGCAAGGATGTGCAGAAACGAGATGGCCGGCACCAGCCAGCTGGTGGCACCGCTCTCCTGGGGTGCACTCCTCTGCCTCCCCACCCCAATCTTTATGGGGCCTCATGCTCAGCTCTCCTGCCATCGCCTGAAGCTCCATGGGAAGGACAAAAGTGTACCGTGGTAGCTAGACCATCACTCAGCTACTGCAGTAATTATTCACCTACAGCAGATTCCAGAATTCTCTGCTCCTGGATTCAGAGGCTGTGTTGTAAGACTCTTTGAGCCTGGAGGCAATTAGCAGGAGACCAGAAAAAAATAAAGATGATCGCAATCAAATTGTAAAAGTTGAAACCAACAAGAAATGTCAATGTAAACTTGGTGTCATTTAGAAGAGGGAAGTAGCTGTCACTTTTTTCTGTCTCCCTAACAAATATGAATAAATGTGCAATAAAAAGTATTAGCTTTCACTAAGCTATTCAGTCCTGTTACAAACTGTAGCCCCATAGCACAATTGTTGGAGTTTCCTATCACCAGATTTCTTGTTTAAAATTGGAACTTTAAAACAAAAGTGCTAATCATCAACTAGTCCTGGAGTTAGATCTCTAGAAAAATGATAATAATAACTTCTACTTGGCTTGGATAGTTTAAATTTTACTGACTTCAATTTCCTCATTGAAAAGAAGATAGACAATAAGACAAAAAGGTTATAATTGAAGAGAGAACATCCTATGTTATTTTTAAATGAAAATGGACAATTTTTACCTATGATTCCATATGAATCCTTCATACCCAATCCCACGTCCCTATTTCTGCAGCAAGAAAAAGGAGTTCTAAATGCAACAGAAAGATGTGCTAATTATCTCACATGGAAAATGGGAGAGAGTAAGCATAACACAGCGCACAACGTAACATAGCACAAAACACATGACAATCTGTACACACACAGAAACCATTAGAAGTCCTGCTGCTTTTGGAAGAGTACCAGTCTAGCGAAGAATAAATAGCGTAGGGCAGGTTTTGCTCTTTGTGGCTATGATTAGAGTCTTAATGCTGTGTTGCCTTAAACCGTGCCAATTTCATTTCTACAGTGAAATACGCTTTAGAGGACAGGAAGAAAACTGATTATTTAATCAAAGGAGGGGAGAAAGCCAAAATAATCCACTGTACCTCATGAAGGGGTAGGGGTTGGGGGTAGGAAAACCTCAGAAAGCATTATAATAACGTACTTCTTTATTTTAAGTAACAAATAAAATAGCAAAACATTTTTTTCCCATCATAAAAACTGACTTTGATCCCCAGTACAGCCATTGAGTGGAAAATTGAACCACAATATAATTGCTTTCCCTGTGACCGATAAAGTGGTGTAACAAATTTTGTGTTTGAATGATAAAATCAGCAATTGGCCCCTAGCATTTCCCTCTGCCATTCCTCCAAGGACACTCAAGTCCCATCAGGCTCCAGGGCAAGACAAAGGGTTGAGGGGAGAACCAACTGTAAATCTACTCCAAGTTGTTGGATTTCTCTCGCTTGCTTGCTTAAAGAAATTAAAAAAATAATAATAAAAATGTCCATATTTGTCTTCTGAATGCCTAATATAAATCACTTCCGAGTGTGGAAAAAAAAATCCACCCTTCATTGAAAACTGATTATGGATATAAAAAAAAAAATCTAAAGCCATCCTGAGAAAAATTATTTTACTCAAGAGTAAAATCTTGTTAGAATGGGGAAATTGTCTTAACAGTCCCAGTGAAAAATGCCCCAGCTGCCTGATGCAGAAGCGGCAGCCAGAAAGACACTCGCCACAGGAAGGAAACCAGGGTCCATTTGTGAGCTCATTAGGACAGGATTTAACTGGAGAAAGACACAGCACTTTCCGTGTGGAGTCATGGCAGAGGCTCACCCATCGCTGCCAGACTTTCGCAGACAGTTCTGGATAACAATCCTAAATGGCAGTGACTATTGTGAAGTTCTGTGTACGTCTCTCAATTCGTTATTGGTTAGTATATACTCCAGAAGAGGGTAAACTCTAAGCCTCTAGAAGAGACACTTAATTATGGTATTGGTGTATCTGGGGGAGGGGGAGGGGGAAGAGGGAGCAAGATCCCAGCAAAGCAAGAGCCCTGCAATAAAAGCTTTAAAGCTTCAATCTGGATGTTGTGTGAAAGCTCTTCTTGCACTTAAATATTTGGTTTGCAAACCTAGACCCAGATTTGGTCTTCTGTAGCTACGCACTGAAGTTTAGTTATACACCAGGAGAATGTGTGTTTTGAGTTGTGCTTCTGTTTTGACCCAGAGGTAGGGGAGCATGGAGAGACCTAAGGAAAAATGTTTTCAAAGAGCAGTTTCTTCAAACTGCACAGCAGCTCTTCATTCTATTTGCTGCACGCAGATTAGAACACAGTCCCCCAAAACAGACAGCAGGTGTCCTGAGCGCTTGGTAGTTGATTTAATGGGGGCAACATTATAAGTAGTTTCATAAAATTATTTAAAAATTTCTCTGTGCTTTCCAGATTTCTACCATGAGCATGTATAGCATTTATCTTATATTTTATATTTCATGTATATTTTGGACTTCTTAAGGTTTTTTTAAACTTTAATGTTAGAAATTTTCAACATGCATAAAAATAGAACCATATAGTGATCCTGAGGCACCCGTCACTTATATCCACAGCTATCAGTGCATGGCTGGTCTTGTTTCAGGAACGCACCCTGCCTCCTCAGATTATTCTGAAGCAAAAGAGAGATACTCTTTCATCTGTATTTCCCTATATATATTTCTAAAGGTAAAGACAAAAATATGACCACAATGCTGTTGCCACACCTAAAATAATTAACAATAATTCCTTGTTTTTATCAGTATCAATTCATGGCATCGTTGGACATGTCCTCTGTCTCTTTCACTTTCTGCAAACTTATAATCATATAATACATCTTATTAACTGTTTGTTTGCCATACATTGCAGTTGCAGTATTTCTCTTCAGTCTTCTTAATCTATAATTTCCTTCTTTATTTTTTATATCTGTAATAACATTCAATCAACTGTCCTTAGAGTTTCCCACCATTTGGAATTTGCTGATTTTATCTCCTTGGTGTTGCTGAACATGCCTTATATTTCCTGTGAGCTGATAATTAGATGTAGAAGCTTGATTATTTTAGACCTGATTTTTTGGCAGGGGGAGCAGGGAGAAGTAACACTACTGGATGGTATTCTATATTTCTATCAGGAGGTACGTAGTCTGGCTGCATCATTTTTGGAAATATTATCAGTTACCAATGATCATCAATTCACTAAGTATTGCTAAGTATGATATTCTAGATATGACCTACCTTGTACCCTCCCATGTTGGAGAGGATCACTCACACTGATAGAGTATTGGTAAGCATAATGGGCAATACTTTTCCCTCTGGGCCCCTACTGAGTTAGCAGTGAACAGCAATCTACATGATAATTGTTTAGGTGAGCAAGTTGGATTTTAAACTGAGTCCAGAGTCAAGTGCAGTCAATGAAATATTCAATTCAATAATGATACTAAATTAGAATTTTAAAAAGGAATTATTGATAATGATGATGTAAGTTAGTGGTTAGAACCCAAACTGTAGCTCATAATAACTCTAGATCTGAATTTTTCAAATTGTAGGACCTTAGAATTCTCAAAAGAGAATTAATGATATCTCTCCCATGGAATACTACTCAAATTCCGTGAGAAATAATGTGTATCAAGCAAGTAGATCAGTGCCTGGTGTTTAGTAAGCACTTCGTAAAAAGTCATTATTATTGGTCTTTATAAAGATCATGTTCTGCATGATGACTCCATGAACATTTTGCTACATAGGTGATTAACCTTGATCTTTTCTAACTGAAACTTTGGTGGGTTTACTATATAGCCTGTCCATTAGAACATTAATAATGACCCTCTTGTGTATGGAAAAGAAAAATTTTATTCTCTCCTCTTACCTAAATCCTGAAATTAGGCTGTCCTACCCAAAAACAAAAGGGCAAATCAAAAGCAGTAGAATCTACTGGAAAGTGTGTGTCATCTCCATGCTCTCACCCTTGTCCCCACCAGACTACTCTACATGACGTACCGGATGATCCTTTAAAACATACCAGGTGAGGTCAAATCCCTGTTTGAAACTTCCGCTGGCTCTCTGTAGGGGGTTGAATAGTGCCCCGCACCCCAAGATATGATTATGTCCTGACTCCAGGAACCCTTGAATATGACTTAATTTGAAAAAAGAGTCTTTGAGGATGTAATTAAGTTAAAGATCTTGAAATGAGATCACCTTAGGTTTAGGGTGGGCCTGAAATCCAGTGACAGTTGTACTTACAAGTGGAGGGTGGAGAAAAAGTTGGGAGCTACAGATGAGAAGGCCGTGTGAAGGCAAAAACAGATATCAGAGTGATGTGTCTACAAGCCAAGGATGCCAAGGATTGCCAACAGCCATCAGGAGCTAGGAAAGAGGCATGGAACAGACCCCTCCCCCCATGTCTTGTAGGGGGAACCAACCCTCATGACACCTTGATTTCAGATTTCTGGCCTCCAGAACTGTGAGAGAAAAATATTCTTTTGTTTTAAGCCACCTGTTTGTAATAATACTTTACCACAGCCACAGGAAGCTAATACACACCCTTCAGATTTTTTCCCACAAGGTCGGTGTGACCGGTCTCCATCCACGTCTGAGATCTTGCTTCTCTCTTGTTCTGCTCCAGTCTCAGTTACCTCCTTGCTGTTCTTTCACCATGCTAGATTCATTGCTGTCTCAAGCCTCTGAAGTTCACCTCTAGAAGGTACTTCTCCCAAATCTTCACCTGACTGGCTTCCCCTTTTCATTCAGATTGTGTTAAATGCTGCCCCTCAGGGAGACCTTCCCTTATCATGCAACCTATAATAGCCACTTTATTATCTCACACAGCATTCTCTATCCATTGGACTGCTTTATTTTTCTTAACGTAGCACTTATCACTACCGACAACATACCAGCATTTCCTTGTTTATTAGTTTATCCTGTTCCACTTTAATTTTAGGTTCCATGGAAGCAGGCTGTTCTCCTCTTGTTCAGTACTCCCATCTTCAACACCTAGAATAGTGTCTGGGCCATAGTCGGCCTGGAATTAATACTTGCTGAATGAGTGGGTTCATATGAAATCTAGAAAAATAGCCATGGATTTACGTGGTAGTATTCTATTTTGTAGGCAATACATTAGTGGCCCGCATCTTAAGGCTTGCATCATCCAAGATCTCAGAACTTCATTGCAATAATTGTCATTGTAAAATAACCTGTCTCCCTGAAATTGGGTTGGGGGCAACCAGTTTTCAAAACCAAAAGAAGGAATCTCTGACAAGTTTGCACCCAGGGAAGGAGAGGCACGGAGAGGCTCTCTGTGAAGCAGAACTTGATTTATTCCATCAGGTACCCACTTGGGCAGTCCTGCAGAACACAGGGTGGCCTGGGATACCTGCCTCCTATGTAGCTCTGTGATTGTCGAAGAGAGGAGTATAGACAAGGTTTGCATTTGGTGTTTGACAACAAGGTGGAGGAAAGAAGATAGGGACTAGGGATAGAGTTAGTTTTTTCCTGTGAGCCAAACAGTGACTTTCTACGATGTCAAATGAAGAACCAGCAGGATGCATTAGCAATTTAATCATCTCTGACTTACGTTGTCAAAAAACATGGTCTTTTAAGAATCACTCTAGAAATCCCATGAAACTTACTTAGAGTGGGGGTAGAGAATAGTGCATGATTTGAGCCAATGCTAAGGTTTTAATCACCAAGAAAAGACAGTGGAAATATTTAGAAATACACTTAATTTTAAAGATGATGAGGACCACTAACAGCAGCTACATTACCTTTTAAGTAATTAGGGACTTGAGCCAAGAAACTGGAGGGGAAGTTAAGGTAAGTGGCAGTGTACCCAGGTGGGTGGAGAACCCCAGAGGACAATGGAGCTAGGTTCAGTGCTATTTAACATTTCTCTTTATGATCCGGTTGAAGGAACTAGGAACACGATCAGGAAATATGCAGATGCTACCAAATTAAGAGGCACTGCGAAGAGAGGGAGGACAGAAATGAGACGAATGGGCAGGCAAAGAGAAAATGAATTTCCATTTGGAAGATCTATAAGAAGAAACACAGATGAAGAGCTGAAAGCAGTAGTGCTGAAAAGGAAGTCCAAGAAGTTATTCGAGAAAGAGGACTCTCATATAAAGCTCTTAAAAGGCTAATGTGGGCCACCAGGAGCTCTAAGTTCCCCATGTACCACGGAATGTGCTCCCCATGTACCACTTGGAACACAAGATAGTGGAGGGAAAAAGAAAATCTCACTCTAGCCCCTTTCCTCCTCCTGCGGGTGAAGGCAGGGAGACTCAGCTGGCTTTTTCCAGGTTCCTAATTCTAAATATTAGGATTTCAGGAGATACGAACTTGTCTGGTGTCAGGTTGGCTGGACTCCAAAGGGTTTGACAAATGCACATTTATCAAATTGTCTCACTGATCAACTCAGATCATGGAACTTTGTACTCTCGAGGTTGAATAAAAATAAAAACAATTTGATTTTTATATTTGTAGACAGAAAGAAAGGGGGAACTGGAGGAATAATAAAGGAAAAAAAGAGCGCAGAGGAATACAAGTGTACAAGCCCTGGATCATGATTTTTCGGATAGTGAATGAAATGATTTGAGAGGCTTTTTTCCTTAGCTGGTAACCAGAGTACCCTAATTTTAACCAGCAGTGGTTTCTCAACCTCAGTACTATTGACACCTTGAGGCATATGATTCTTTGTTTTGAAGGCGTATGTGGGTTCCATGCGCTGTAGGATGTTTTGAGCAGTGTTCTTGGCTTCTACCCTACTTGAGTATCTCTACACATTGCCAAACGGCCCCCTCCAGTTGAGAACCACTGAACTAGATAAATGGAATTGGAAAACCATCCTCCAAATTGGGAAATGTTTCCATAGATTTCTAATAGCAAGATACCTTTTCTCGATATCTCTGGGTAGACTCTATAGGGCCCATTGGCTTTTGCCAACCTTGGAAGATTCAGGAAGGATGTAAAGATATTTGGCCCAAGTCACCGGATTTGAGATGTTCTTTACATTTGATCCCAAAGAGACATTGAAATCTGGGAAATCCTCACATTTTCATTTAAGATTTTAGGAGACACTCATGGCTTTAAGGCTTCCAACCTTCTGGCCCTGGGCTAGCCCTGTGGGGGTTGACCTACAGGAATGACACATGGTGGCTTCCCTGGGTCCATCCTTACCAGAGCAAAGCATTGCCCTGTCCACTGAGGCTTGTTTCTCCTGAGCTAGTTCCTGATTTTGAAAAGAAGGGTGTCTGGGCTATAGCCTGACCTGTTTTGTGCAAACCCAGCGGATCCCTGAGGCAGGGAATACATCGCCAGTACGTATTCCCATGGTCTAAGTCTAGATGCCCCTGACCTGCACTCTTTGCAAACACAATCAGGTGGAAGCAGAATCACTACAGGTCCTGACTTTATGGAGCAGCCTTGCAAAAGTACATTGGAGGATTTCATATATTGATTAAGCACAGTAATATTAATATGATTTTTGCCTGTAGTCAACTTCTGTCTTCAGAACACTCCCAGCTGGGACTGAGAAAGTTTCTCTGATTCCAGCTGAATACTAATGCAGCAAACTTTGTGGTGACCATTTGACCTGTGTCTTTTCTTCCTTTCTCTCATCTACCCCTCCCTCTACCCCTCTGTTCCTCTGGAGAGAACCGCTTTCCAGGTTTCACTGTGGGGCTCACGTGTCTCCTCAGCTCACCACTGACGCAGTGACTGATGGTTCGCAGTGCTGCCTCCCTTGACCTCGTCAACATCAGAAAGTGCTCTCAAATCTCAGTCATCTCTGACAGCCTTTGAGCAGAGAAATGAGACAGTCTCCCTGACACAAAGGCTTCTGGCCTGGGGTAAAAAATTCCTTTTGAAAAAAAAATTCGAACACTCTACAGACCACACTGCTTTCCATTCATCTTGCAGTCTGGCCCATCCATCCCCAACTCCATATTAGCTTTCAGACATGATAGCCTTTTCTGTTTCTCGGAGGCTAGCCACGGAGCTCAGATGTTTTCACATTGTAATGGCTGAGTCCTGGCATAGCCTTCAGAGCAAAGAAGAAAACTGGGCAGTTTATACAGCAGCAGTTAATTTTGACTTCTGAATAGCAAAATAAGAGTTCATCCTGTTTCTTAATGTAACACTGAGTAGTCAGTCCAAATAATGGGGGGCTGAGGGAAGGATAGATAGGATCCCAGAATTAACATAGAGAATAACCAGTTTCATTGAATCCAAAGGATAGCCTAGCGCCTTAATTGAGTATATAGTATGTAAACAGAGAGAATGCATGTGATTTGAATTTTAACTTAATTGAATTAAGGCAAATGAAAAAGAAGCAGCCCTGAATATTGGTCCCGATTTTTTTCTCCATTTGGCAAATAAACTATCCTGATATAGTAAAGCCTATTTTCTTGACCTCAGAATGGGATAAAAATGTCTTGTTTCCCTCCCTGAGCCCATTTATGTTTAAGAATGCCGCGGCTTTGAGATCATTAGAAAAATTACCTTAAAATACTGCTTGGGCTCTCTCTGAGTCAGCCGGTTGACTGTGCTGTGCCATGGCAGAGTGGCTGTAGTCCTCTAGAGCTGCGTAAAACAGCAGGAGGAGAGTTTCTGGTAGGAAGCGGTGGCCCAGCTGGAGCTGTCCTTCCTAACACTCCTTGCGTCGTGATCGGGTCACGCGACTGAAAGTTAGTGGCCGTGATGAGCACCATGCTAAGCCTTGACTCATGAAAACCTCCCAGCAGAGTTGTCAGATTTAGCAAACGAGAACATGGGATACCCAATACATTTGAATTTTCAGATAATTACATACCACATACTTACTCTAAAAAGTGATTCGTTGTGTATATGAAAATCAAATATAACTGAGCATCCTGTATTGTATCTGGCAACCCTGTTTTCATGCAAGACCATCTTTCTCCTCTCCTGATGGTTGTGCCCAGGCAAATTTCAAAGCCGCATTGGATTTGTAAGAGCCTTGCCCCCGTCCGGGCCCCTGACTGGCCATATGGAGCAGAGCTCAGCTCCTGCCATAGATTAGATTGTATACAAACAAAAAAACCTACTCATACTGTGTTCCGTCACTGAGACTTCAGCATTTATCTCTTTTAGTGTATTTTAACTAATAAGCATTAGTTAAACCAAAGAAGAGAAACAGTTTCTTTTCTTCTCACACACTTATCAAATGGACCCCAGAGTAGAGCTCAGAGGGACTTGGAAGTCATCTTGCCCAAGCCAAGGTTTTTATAGAAAAGAAACTGAGTTCTAAACCCAGGAAATGACTTGGCCACAGTCTCTGAACTGTGACAGAGCCAGGATTAAGTTCCTCTTTTTTACCTCTCTACCTGATCCTCTCTTCCTTCCTTACCACAGCGTCTTTTCTCCACTAAATAATGGACATGTACCAACCCCACAATTCTCCGTGATACTGTCAAGTCTCAGATGGCTCTCTGTTCTCACACAGCTTCTCATTCATGGGGGAAGAGGGATGTCTGTGACGGCAGTGACATGTGACACATATATGCACAATGGGAGATAGAGACAGTATCTAGAGATACGGTTGCTGGAATTCAGAAGACAAGGACATTTTGGAGAGGGATGCTGGGTGGACATTATTGAGCCTGAACAAGTCCTTACGAAAAGGGCAGAACTTGGACCAACAGAGAGGTCTGAGTACAGGGGACATTCATTCAGAGGGAATGGTGAAAGTGAAGACCTTATGAGTAGATATTCACAAAACAAGAGGAGCAATTAATGTCCCAGTGTCTTGTGGCCCAGATGGCAGGTGGCCAAATAAAGGTACCTGAATTAATATGATCTCCTTGGACTCGCTGGAACAGATATATGCACTAGAAAACCAGGGGGCTTGTACAATGTGGACTCACCATGTCCTGGCTACTGGCAATAAGCCATTTATTTTTTTTTAAGATTTTATTTATTTATTTATTTGTCAGAGAAAGAGACAGAGGCGGGCAAAGGGAGAAGCAGGCTCCCCGCTGAGCAAGGAGCCTGATTAGGGACTCGATCCCAGGACCCTGGGATCATGACCTGAGCCGAAGACCGATGCTTAACCAACTGAGCCACCCAGGCGTCCCAAGCCATTTAAGAAATCCCAATCTGAGGAGTTCCTCTGGGCTTTAAGGATGCAGCATAGAGATGATACATTGTGACAAGGCTTTCCTTTTCTTCTTCAGCTTGGAGAGAACACCTACACTCAGCACTCTCTTTGAAGTTCAGGGAAACCAGTTCCAACATTGTGATATGGATTCTCCCATTTGTAAATGTGAAGTTTAAAAAAACACAAATCTCAGGGGGCTGGGAAAGTGAAGGGAGGTGAGGGGGCTTTTCTTTCTCTTTAGATTGTGCAAATGCATTATTTGTGGTTGAATTAGAGTATGGGAAGGATCAGACTTACTCTCAGCATCCTCAGTAATAATGTTGACTCATGTGAGTGTGGGGTTTACTCCTGACCTCATGACCATTCCATATGCTTTGTTGGTTTGTACTGTGGTGCTTTGTACTATAGTGTATGGCATGGTAAGGATCCCAGGATATAAAACAAAGGAGAAAAGATTCTTGCTGAATTTTATTCTGGAAGGAAGGCCACTCAGTAGCTGAGAAAAGTCTGTATTTGGATTTAGACACTGGACTGACCTTGGCACACTAAGATGTTTGAATCCTTTTGTCCATTTAAGGGTGAATATATTGTGGAGAGTGTATGCATTTTATCACTGTTTAGAGTTTCCAAAAACATTGTTATTACCTATGAGGTATTATATGAGAACAGGCACAATAAATAATTCTTTTTTGGTTGATTAGTGTAAACAAATACATGTTTAAATAATACAAAATTTAAATATTTATATGTTTATAAAACAATTAAAATAGTTATTAATAGTAATTGTTATTAATTAATCAGATCTCTTTTGTATCCATTCAGTGGATATGTATTAACACAATGACTTTTATCAGGCAGAAGAACCTAATGATTAAGAGTGTGAGTGCTGGAGCCCCATGCCTGGGAATCCTGGCTTCTCAGTCTTACGAGTCTTACGGCCTTAGGCCTAACCGTCTTTTTACTTTCTGTCTCAGTTATTGTTGCTACCTAACAAATTACCCCCAAAATATAGTGGCTTACCCCAATTGCTTTATTCAGCTCATGGATTCCCAGGTTTAGGAATTCAGACAAGGCACAGCAGAGATGGCTGTCTCTGTTCCATGATGGCTAGGGCCCCACGGGGTGACTTAAAGGCTGGAGACTTTCAGAATCCTCTGAAAGCTGGAACTGCCCGGGATAGGTTGGACCAACTGGAAGACTAGAACTGATCCCCAGAGTGCCTGCATGTTGCACCTCCATGTGACTTGGTCTTGTTCTAATCATGGTGGCTGTGCCATCATGGATAGTCATACCGCTTATATAGCTGCATAGGCTCTGGATGCTGCATTGCTTTTTATGGCCCACCCTGAATATTCTAACCCTTACTTCTGCCATATTCTATTGGTTGAAGTAGTCACGGGTCTTTCCAGATCCAAGGGCAGGGACCTAGGTCCCATCTCTTGCAGCTGTGTTAAAAACTTCTGCAAACTCCTTAAATGAGGAAGAGAATAGTACCTTCCTCGTGTGGGTTCTCAGGTTTATATGAGCTCATGATCGTTAGGTGCTAAGAACAGGGCATGGTACATAATCATACTCAAGCAGGGATAGCTCTCATCGCAGGCACCAAGCTTAATGCTGAGCTTTCAGAGATGAAAGGGACTTAGCCTTGGTCTCCTTGAGAACTTCACAGTCAAGTGCACATGAGTTTGTTGGGGTCATCTGTGTGCAACCTTCCCTTCCCTAGAAATCCTGGAGCAGAGTATTAACTGATTTCATTGCTCGGCCCATCTCATCCTCCAATGGTATAGGAGGTGAGTTGGGCTGAGCATTATTCTCAGGAGGCAGGCATCTAGACAATTACAATAAATATATTCTAATAAATGCCAGCATGGAGATAGACATGAGGCATAATTTAAACAGAAATAAAGAGAAGAGCATGGAAGTGGAGCTGATGCCTCTTCTCTCTGGCCAGCCACCACTCCCTTCTGCTCAAGGCCCGCTGTTCTCCTTCTATTGGCGGGCACGGAGTCATGCTCTTTATTTTTCCTTTCCCTTATTTGTGGTGTCTGATAATCGTGTTTAATAATAAAACTCCATACAGGTCTGAAAAAAAATAGGCTGGAATATGGGAGGAAGTTGGGATTCTTTCCCAATATGTAGGGTTCTGGGTTACTTGGAGAGTCAGAGACCCCTTAACCATTTTGATCTTCCTTCTTTCCAGTCGTCTTCCTCTCTGATCTCTTCAAACAGAACCACAATGAATGGAAGCATTAGGCTTTCAGGCTGTGAGAATTACTGTGAAAAGCACAAGTTCAGAGCCCTGGAATCCCCTTAAAAAATCATTAAAAAGTCATTTCCCCACCATGGCCCTCAGTTTCTTCACATGCAAAATGAAGTCATTGAATAGATGATCCTCTAGTTCTCTTCCAACACAGTGGGCAAATGAGCAGCTTTATATTTTTCATCTCCTGATGCCTACTGCACCTCATATTTCCTCTTATTTTCACACTCAAGAGTTAGGAAAAAATATAAGGTGACCCCTGTTCTGCCATGCTGTTTTTTTCCAGTGGGATGAAGAAAGATGCTCACAAGAGACTAATTGTACGCCAGCTCCTGAAAGGAAAAGATACCGCTTTTTCTCATGGGCTGGGCTTTGATCAAACAGCTGAAGGTATGGAAAAGGATGCCAAGAGGAGAGTAGAATGCCCCTGCGGGATGAGAGTGTCTACCTGATTGTCCACCAGGCCTTTCTTCCTCTGTACTAAAGACAAAATGATTTTGCAAAGAGAAATTTTTTTCCTTACGACTGTTTCCATTTAACTCTAACGACTATTTCTAAGTATGCAGGAATAGCGAAGCATAATAGATCAGTCAAAATATGGAGAGTGATCAATAACAAAAATGTATTCAGAGTTATTGGTCTTGTTACTGAGGTGTGTATGACCTCTTTCCTTTCTGAAGTCCCTTTGTTATCACGTGGTTAGCAGTTAAATGTTCTGCCGTGATATTTGCATTATCCACTTACCTCCCCAACTAGATTGCCTACTCCTTAAGGTCAAGGGCTGTGTGTCAGACTTTCTTCACAAGTTTACACCAGGGCTTGGCACAGAGACAGCATCATTCGCTAACAGTAGAGTGACTGCAACTCCATTTCAATAAGCATCTTTCCTCAAAAACCTTTAGTTAACAAAATATCTTTATAGTTCTTTTAAGGGACTATTTATTTTTGAACACTAATTGATATTACAAAAGGGAGGACTAGTATCATTTGGATTTATTGAAATAGCACTTAACTTGTATCAGTCTAGAGCAGTTTCTCAGCTTTGGCACTATTGATGTTTTAGTATGATTTGGGGTATTTGCAATAACCCTTTATTGTGAGGTGCTGATTTGTGCATTATAAAATGTTTAGCAGCATCCCTGACTCTACTCACTCATGCCAATAAGACCCCTTCCAATTGTGACAAACAAAAATGTCTCCAGATATTGCCAAATATCTCTCATTTGAGAAACAATGACCTAGAGGAAAACACAAGAAGATCATTATCCAGAAAGCATTTATCAGTTGGTAATCACCTACTAATTCTTGAAAGATCCATTACACCAAAACATTTCATGTATTTCTTCAAAATGCATAAAATTTACTCATACATTCATTCATTCTCCAGACATTTATTGAACATCTGCTGTTTTCTAGGTGCTGTAGAGGACTCTATGATGAATAAAATATAATTCCAGATATTCAGGATGCACCATCTAGCAGTGCAGATAAAATATGAGTCAAATATAAGGTAAAAGAAAACAATTCCTGCTCTAGAAATAGAAACCACTAAAAAAATGTGGTTTCCAGACCACTGGAAGTCCATGAACTTTTTGTTATTGATCCACAAAGAAGAATGGAAATCAAACAGTTTGCTAATAAGCACACTATTTAGATCAGATGATGTTTTTTTCTTTTCATAATAAGATTTTACCAGTGAAGAAAGCATCTCCTTTATTTACATTCTGGTGCAGGTTCCTTATTTCACTATAGATTGGAAACAAAGTGCTTGGTGACCAGCTCTTTCAGTAGCACTGCTCAGAAATACAGGGGGGAAAAAATTACTGTGCTTCACATAGGGGAGGTGTGACAACCAGGTTGAAGAAATAATTGGAGAATTATTCATAGTTCAGGAGGCAGTTGATCTGAGGTTTGGAAGATGGATAGGTGGATTTTTCAGAATAAGCTCCTCTGATGACCCCATGATCTTGGTGGCTTAACACAGTGAGGTGTTAATTCTTGATGAAGTTGCCATTCGTTGTAGGTCAACAGAGAGATTCTGTTAATGCATTCATCAGGGGAACAAGCTCCTTCCATCTGGTGACCCAACATCATCTATGGTCTTGGGAGTCCTTTACTGAATTTTATTGGAAGATAAGAAAAGAGAGTGTAGAGAGTCACATCCTTATCAAAAGCCCTCATCTATGACTTCTGATCACATACCTGCCATATATCTTAATTCTGCTCACATTTCATTCTTGAGACTGAATCATGCGCTGCTATCCCAACACAGGGGTCTCAGACATCCAGTCTCGCCCTATGTTAAGAAAGTAGAGGAGAGCGTAGATATTGTTGAACACCAGGTGTGTCTTTCATAGAAATTGCCTGGTAGGCTTTTCAGGGGAACAGAAAAATGAGTGCTAAAGAATTGGTAAAAGCATTCAGGGGACAAATGGACAAGAATCATTAGTTAACTGAAAAAAAAAATAGAGTGTATGTGAAGACAAGTTATAGGATATATGCCTGAAGTATCTTGCATAGATTGCCACGATATTCTCATCGGTGATAGACAATCATTGGACATTATTGGTCTTTTAAAATATCCTCAAAACTTGGATTATTAAATGACAATTTTCTGATTATAATGTAGCATGTGTAGACTAGAAAATATAGACAAATGGAAGTTACAAAGACCAAATTTCATATCCCCCATATTTTTATTATCCAGAGAAGAAACATTATCAGTGTTTTCGTGAGTAAGAACAAGGCCTGTGGACTCAATCTGTTGGGTTTATGTTATTTCTTCACCACTTTCCAGCTGGATAATCCTGGGCAAGTTACTTTGACTCTATGCATTTGTTTATTCATCTGGCAGTTATTGTGAAGATAAAATGAGCAAGTGCACATAAAGGAGTTAAGACGGTGCTTTTACATGATTAGAGCTCAATAAATGTCAGATAATATTGTGAGCATTTTTCTATGTTACTACACGTTTTTCAACAATGTAAGATTCCCATAGATGTGCTTATTATAATATATTTAGCCAACATCTTTTCACTGGGGATTCAGTTTGTTTCTTTTCATGTGTGTGAATGTGTGTATATAGGAGTTTAAATATTGCTTGAAGAAATATATTGGTATTTCTTTCCATAAAGTTTTGTATAGAAAGTATTGTATCCTTATTTACTTCTATAACATAAAGTATGAGTTTAACCCTGTCAACAGCACATTTTTCAGCCCCTTGACACATATTGCTTAAATTGCACTCCAGAACTGTGGAATTAATACTGTCACTAGCAAGGTATGAGAATTTCAGTTTTCCGGACTCTCACCTACCTCAGTATTAATACTTAAATACCTGGAAGGTGAAGATGGTATCTCATTTCACAGAATTTTTGGGTTCTGGTAAACCAAAATACGTGATGGGATTAATTGTGTCTATTTGTGAAGGTGTTTGTTAGACCTTTCCATAGTAATGTACATACAGAAGAGGGCTCTCTAGCCTAGGTGGGATTTTAAAAATCTGAAGTAGAGTAAAAGCATTTAGCTGGACTTTTGGGATGTACTTTGGGATCTTCAGTCATATGAGATGGAAACCATCTGAAATTCATTTCTTTAATCCAGTTTCTTATTTCATGTGCCAGATTCTATCTAGAACACAGCTTTAGAGAATTACATGCTCAGCACTGAAATACAACCTTACTGGGGGACTAAATACATCTCCTATACTACAAATCACACCAGCTATAATCGTTTCCAGAGGAGGAAATGATCTAAGGTGACCAAATGTTTAAGGCCTCTCTAGACACTTCTCCCCACCAATCTATGGCCATTACATGACTTTTCAGGACTATTTGAAAACAAAGATGCTATTGCCTTCAACTCCACACTACCTGTAGGGGTTCATATCCTCTTCAAAGTTCCAAGGAGACACTGATTGTAGGAATGTTGGTTTCTGAGTGTTACAACTACCTCTTATCAAAGCACCAAGTGGTTTCATTTACTTCCTGAGTATGATCCAAAGCAATTCAGGCAAGTTGCAAATTCCTTACGGCAATTCCTATTAGGACTGCCAAAACCGAAAACCAGGTGTTACCCATGAATCCCTGCAAATTACTCAACCATTAGCCTCTCTCCATCAGAGAAATGAGGGATCCAGTCACAGTGGGTTTTACCCATGTTATCTTCAAGTAATAAAATGGGACCACACACTTTCCTAAAACCAACATAATAAGAGTACGTCTCTGTGAAACCTAAATAATCATTTAGAAAGAGAATCATCCAATCTGTTTGCAGAATTGTTTGGAGTACATTTTACTGAATTGATTAAAAAAAAAAAAAAGACCCTGCATTTTCTGAAACACGACTTTTGATTACCAAAAGATAATATATAATCAGTACTATGTCCAGTGCCATAATGTTAACTATTATTTTTGTTTCTCATTAATTGTACTGTGTTTTACCTCAGACTTAGGGCATGGTTTGGAGGAAGAGGAAACAGAAAAGGATGAAAGGAGAGGAAATGAAGTGTAGAATGGGAGACTGGGGGTGGGTGGGAAGAGGGCAAGGAGGAAAAGGCAAAGGAAGGAAGAAGGGTTGGAGGAAGGAAGGAAAGAAGGATGAAAGGGAGGGAAGAGAAGAAAATGTACCATTCTCTCCTCATGCTGATCTTTGAATTAGAATGGAATGATTTTGTCCATTCACCCTTCTCTTCCTCAGCCCCCTGCAGCATATACACAAAACTCTTCCCAAGTCATAGCTTCTGTCGAAGGGAGCATTGCTCGTCAAAAAGACGTCAGTAGCATTCAGTAGTAATGAGTGGACAGAGCCATGGAACAAGCGATCTACCTTCATTGCAGGGAGTTGTCAGGAAAAATAGTTTGTCTTTTCTCAAATGGTCATAAATAACACTATGCTCCAGGTGTTTAAAGATGCTAAAACAATTACATTTTAGTCTCTCCCAACCCCAAATCGTAGAGAATTATCAAATTGGAATGACTTTCAGCTTGGTGTGTCCATTTTGATCTGCTCCCATTTTTAATTAATGATGGGTGTTTTAAGAACAATGTTATGGGCAGAAAAATAAAATCTGGCACTTTTTTTCTTACAAAAAAGGAGAAATTAACAGGGAAGGTCTTAAATAAGTGGGACCAATTAGGACATCATATTCAAGATACTGCTAGTTTTATTATGGAAAAAGTAATTAAGGAAATTTCAAAAAACTGAGTGAGTTCCTTATGTTTTCTGGATATAATCACCTTGACTGCATTATGTTAATTTTCCCCTTAGATTACTTACTTATAACTAGTGCCCACTCATGACAAGAAAACAAAAACCACAGTGTCTCAGTAAAGAGCATCACCGTATCAACTAAATCACCCCAGTCAGCAACTTGGGCCTACACCTGCTCTCTCTCTCTCTCTTTCACATATCTCTCTGATCTATCGTCAAGTCCAGGCCCTTTTTCCACAAGAGTTGATGGTGTATCCATCCATCACACCGGACACTTTTCAAGCTATCCCCATCTCCAGCCTGTTGCACTGTTATAACCTTCTTACCAGTATTTGTAGCCTCCAATCTATAATGCAGCCAGAATTAAAATTTGAAAATATTAATTGAAAGCTTATATTTATGTTGATATTTAAAGTTACTTACATTTAAAGCAGCTCTCCATTGCTTTTGGGGATAAAGACCCAAATCTTTAGGATGACTACAAAGTCCTGCCTACTCAGCCCTATTTACACCACTTTATACCCTCAATATTCAACTCTCTTAGAGGTTATTTTTACACACTGTTCACTTCTATTATGGCACACATCTTACCTGGTAATTATATACGTATTTATTTGCTTATTTATCATTTGCGATTTTTCAGTTTGGAGGCATTGGTCAATAGTGCTACCATAAACATCTGTGTACAGGTTTTTGTGTGAACATGAGTTTTCATTTTTCTAGGGTAAATATTCTGGGGTATGATTGTGGGATCATTTGATGAATATATGTTAAATTTATAAGAAACTGCCAAACTGCTTCCCAGAGTGGTTGTACCATTTTGTATTCCCACTAGGAATGTGTGAAAGATCCAGTTGCTCACCACCCTCTTCTGCACTTGGCTCTGTATATTTTATTTTAACAATCTCAACAGTGTGCTGCTACTGTTTGATTTTTACAGGGAACTGGACTAGCATGTTAAGAAACAACTGATTCATTCATAAGAGAGTTTAGATTAGAATTCAGGCCCCACTCACTCTCCAGTGTTAAGTGATTAACGACGTGCTAGCTAACTAGGAGGGGCAAATAAGACTCATTTACAGAACTTAATTAATATACTGCATGGAGAATTAATGGATCAAATTCTATTTATGCTTTAACACCAAAGGGTAATTATTTATGACTTCAGTCCTCTTGTGTTGGTTAGGATTCTGTATGTTAGCATTGACTGAGCCTGGGTTCCTGAAATGAAATGCAGGCTAGATTACTTTCAAACAATGATGGAAAATTAAAATCATTATGTTATTCAAAGTAACATAATGGGCAAATGTTGCCGGCAAGTCAGAAAACTGGGTTTGAGTTTTGGAATTAACTGAATGACATTAGGTTCTGAGCATCAGTTTCTTCATAAATTGAGGCAATAATCACAGGTGATCTGGAAGCCCCTTTTCCCCTGGCTCTACATGCTTTGATTTTGGTGACAGACACGTCTGACTGATGAAAGCCAAAAAAAGGAAAAGTTCAAA